>NW_026068202.1:833537-875432 GCF_014885135.2 Alexandromys fortis
GAGTGAGGTAAGCCAGACCCAAAAAGAGGAACATGGAATGTTCTCACTCATATTTGGTTTCTAGCCATAAATAAAGGACATTGAACCTATAATTTGGGTTCTTAGAGAAGCTAAATAAGAAGGAGAACCCAAAGAAAATCCTGAATATTTCTCCTGAATATTAAGTTTTAGTATTTCAAATATGTTGTGTTTAAAATACATTGAATACTTTTAGGTGAAAATAGAGGGCATGCCTTTTCAATTCTTTTTTAAAATTGATTTTTTATTGAACTCTACATTTTTCTCTGCTCTCCTCCCTGTCTCGCCCCTCCCCACTTCAACCCTCTCTCATGGTCCCTATGCTCCTAATTTACTCAGGAGATCTTGTCTTTTTCTACTTCCCATATATTTTAGATCTATGTAAGTCTCTCTTAGGGTCCTCATTGTTGTCTAGGTTCTCTGGGATTGTGATTTGTGAGCTGGTTTACTTTGCTTTATGTTTAAAAACCACTTATGAGTGAGTACATGTGATAACTGTATTTCTGGGTCTGGGTTACCTCACATCAAAATGATGTTTTCTAACTCCATCCATTTTCCTGCAAAACTCAAGATGTCGTTATTTTTTTTCTGCTGAGGGCATGCCTTTTCTAAACTGTTTTGAAGTGAAAAATATTTTGCTTTTTCAACCTATAATTCAGAGATCACAAAAACATTCTGTGGTAGGAAGAGTTTACCAAAGCATGAAAATAACTGAGCTTTCAAAGCAAGGTACAACATTTAGTTACAATAATATAAACAACCACTCCATGGAACAGTATCACACAGTTTCAAAGTTGAAAGACTAAAAGCAAAGCTATGGGAAATACACAAGCCATACCAAACTGGTATCTAGATCCCCAGGAGACAGACTGATTTCATCTGGAGAGGTGACAGAAGAGCGTGTAGTCCTTGGAGTTCTTGGGGAAGGAAGAGTGTCCCAGGCATTGTACCCACTTGGTGGTGGAGTTGGCATCTGCACACCTGACCGTTGGCAGCAGTTCTCTGGGTTGGACATCCAAGCTTCAAGTAATTTCTCCCTGTCCCAATCTAAAAAATAAAACAGATGTCTATCAAAATACAGAACTGAAACCTACTAATCACAGAAACAGGATAAATGAAGATGATATATGTCACCCAAGTTAACAAAATCACAGAATTTATATACAATAGTAACTACAAAGGCATGCCTAAGTAGACTGAAGTTAGTAATGTTTTAAAATATAATTTAAACTCCTATTACAAATATCAATATCTAAGAATGTGCTCAGAATTTCCAGTCATTTTTATTGATATTTTAATGGCTCATATCATTTAGAATTTACTATTTTCTTTAGTAGAGATTTAATTTAGCCACTTTCCTCTTTTAATTCATAATTTTGCAACTGTCTTCACAGTGGTCTCTAGCTGTAAAATGATCATATAGTGCGAAAGGTCATTTGGGAAAGAAACTGGAAATAGAAGAAACTTCCAAAGGAGACTGAGTTGTAAGTACGGTTTTAGTGAACTAAGTATAAATATGTGTTAGGGGAATTTAACTCTGGCTTAATTAAGCAGATAATCTTCTGTAAACAATTATAAAATGGTTAAGTGAAACATGTTACTATAAAATCCAGTTTTTTTAAAAAACAACAAACTAGAATATTCAACTATTTTCCTTGGGGTTGTATATATATCCTAATTTATTTCTCCCAACAAAGTTTTCAGTTATTGTTTAGGAGAAGAAACCAGGATGCAGAGACGTTACTTAACTTACCCAAGCTAAGAAAGAGACCTGAAACCTCCTTGAGATTCCAAGAGTGTATTCTTTCCACTAACACACACTGTCAAGTGTATTAAAAGTGCTCCTCTCAAATGCAAAACAGAACAATATAATTTAGTCATAGCACTTATTCATAAGAGCCAAAGTTAGCCTACAAATTCTATACATGGATGGTTATGTTTATCTTAACACTAACTGCAACGAATAATGGACTCAACCAAGGTTCTAACCAACAGATGAACAAAGAACCCCACCCCCCACATCAACCTAGGTACTAATAACAGATGAACGAATAAAGAACCCCCATATACACTAACACAACTTTTTTTTTTTTTTTTTTTTGGTTTTTTCGAGACAGGGTTTCGCTGCGGTTTTGGAGCCTGTCCTGGAACTAGCTCTTGTAGACCAGGCTGGTCTTGAACTCACAGAGATCCGCCTGCCTCTGCCTCCCAAGTGCTGGGATTAAAGGCGTGTGCCACCACTGCCCGGCACTAACACAACTTTTTAAAAGTTCTTCTAGAAACCAAGCAAAATTAAGTCTTTTAATTTAAGGCAATGGCTTTTCTATTCTGCTTCTACTTCCCATTTCTTATGCCCACTACATCAGAAAACAATGTCTACATTTTCTGTCATTTCCTTAGTATATATAAAATACTACATCAGTTACTATCTCCCCTTTCTTTGCTGTTTCACTCATATGGAAAAGCACTTTAAAAAGTTACCTGCCTTTTTTTTAATGCTTTCCAAGCAATCTGATTTAGATTGCAGAGAAAGAAAAAAAAATTCAAAACTGTTTTATCAGTAGTGATTCATTATATTATATAATCACAGACAAAGTTTGGCACATATTCAAGTTAAATGCACAAATATTCTGAACAGGAACATTCAGTCTAGCCGACAAAAAGAACACTGCAAGTCAAGCTAAACTGACATTGGTAAAGCTACTTATTGTATTATAATGCCAAACTCTCAATGACGTATTAGGAAAACAAGCATAGGGGGAGAGATGCCCCAAGACCAACTAACTCTATCTTACTCTTGGAATAGGAAAGTGGTTGAGTGTTAGAAAAGGTAACTCCTAACCCAGTATGTTCAAAGAAAAAAACAGTATTGGCATTTCTTCTTAAGATTGAAAAAAGTGCAACACATTGAAAAATAATTCTTGACTTTATATAGAAAGCTTAAAAGGAGATTATTAGCAGAGTAAAAAGACAGCTTGCAAACAGAAGGAAATCTTTAGTAGATACATGTTGCTAAAATTAATCATACTCTACCCACCAATGACCCAGTCAGTACATGGACGAATACACAGTTCTCAAAACACACAAACGTCAATACACACTTTTTAAATGTTCGCATTGGGCCACTGGGAGTCCATCTCACTCTCTTCAGAATGACTAAGATGTGGAAGGCTAGGGACCCTTCGTCACTGCTGGCTGGGTCTTAACTGGTACAGCTAATATGCAAATCAGCATATAGGTCTCTCAAAAACTGGAAAAAAAATCTGCCACATACGACACACACACCAACACTTCTAGTTACAGTCAAAAGATTTTATACCTTATCACAGAGATACTTGCATATCTATGTTTGTTGCTAGTCATAAAAGCAAGGAAATGGAATTAGCCTACATGGACATGAACATGAAGAGACAACGAAAGGTGGCACATGCACTGAGATTTAATTCATCTGTAAAGAAAATGAAATGACAAAAACTTCAGGAAAATGAATAAGTCTAGGAATTACTATATCGAGGCAACTCATACTTAGAGAAATACTGCATGCTCTCTCCTACGTGGGTGTAAATATGGGTACACCATGAAATAGAAGGGGACAAGGTGGAAAAAGACTTTAAGGCAGCAGGGAGGTTATTAGAATACAGTGACATGAAGAGGGAAAGGGACTGCTGAGGCTGCAGGAGAATGGGAAGGAGTGTAGGGAGTAGGATCGACAGAACGAACTGGGAACGACAATGTCAAACTTCTTACTCTGTATGCTAACTAAAAAAGCAAAGAATCTACATACACATGGTCAAATGAAGTTTTAGGTGAAAAGGCAATGAGGCAGAGAAGGGTAGAGTTTTTTAGTAAAGGACAAATTTCCATGCAAAAGTTATAATTTTAATCTATATCCTATAAAAACAAACTAAAATTTTATCATAAAACTGGACCTGGGAAAGTAGCTTAGTGGTAAAGGTCTTGCTGAGCATACATGGTGTCCAAGGACTGATCACTAGCTACAGCTTCAGAAAGCTGTGAAGCACAAAGGAAACACAGAGGGAGTCAGGCATGGTGACATACAATTGTGACGCCCATATTGGGGAGGCTTGGACAGAAAGATTGTGACACATTTAAGACTAGCCAAGGGTACAGAGCAAAATCTTAACCACAAACCAACTATCTAGATCAGTCAATCAAAGTTATCAAAATTCCAGATAAAATCTTCATAACTTTAGGTTAGACACAGACTCTATGAGGCAGAATTGGCAACAGCAATGATCCATAAAAATAAATAAAATGATGCTTATTAAATAAAGGTTTTGGTAGCAAGAGAAAGATACTTCTTTTAAGCTGGAAAGCAAATCTGGTTCAAACAAGTAAATAATGAATTTAAAATAACAGAGGAGAGCTCAGAACATGATGCAGACATCTCAACCAATTAAAACTCATCTCAATTAATGAATCTTATATAGTCCCAAATGATGGTAAATTGGTGTAGGAGTTCCTTCTGTTTGTGTGTTGCTTTCATAGGATAATGAAGAAAGAAACTGCCTTGGCCTAGTTGATAGTGTGGATCTTAGGTAGGTGGGGAAGACAGAACTGAATTCTGGGAGAAAGAAAGCAGAGTGAAAGAACCACCATGGAGCCACCAGAATCAGACATGCTGAATCTTTCCTGGTAAGCCACTGTTACGTGGCGATATACAGATTAATAGAAATGGGTTAAATCAAGATATGAGAGTTAGTCAATAAGAGGCTAGAGATAATGGGCCAGGCAGTGATTTAATTAATACAATTTCTGTGTGGTTAATTCGGGTGTAAGCTAGCCGGGCGGACGGGATGAAAAGCAGGCCCTCATCCTCCAACTGAGGCAATTCCAGGATTAAAGCTTCAATCTATTCACGGATGTACTATTGTTGAATAATCTTTCTGTGCTGTATGAAGATGTGCCACATTGATTGGTTTTATAAAAAGCTGAATGGCCAATAGCAATGCAGGATTTTTGGTGCAGAGAGGACACTGGGAAGAAGGGCAGACACCAAGGAGATGGAGAGCAAGCAGGATGGGCACTACAGAGATGAGACAATAAAGTCACAAGGCAGAAAGCAAGTTAATAGAAATGGGTTAATTTAAGCTATAAGAGCTAGTTAGGAACAAGCCTAAGCTATTGACCGACTTTTTGTAATTAATAACAAGTCTTCATGTCCTTATTGGGGAGCTGATTAATGATCCCACTGATGAAAAAGGCTGAATATAGTACTACTTAAAAAACCAGATTCTAGTGGATCCTGATCCCCCCCTCTTCCCCCGAGTTTGCCCTCTGTGCGCTGGCACCCAGTTCGTGAGCTTCGGGCAAGGGGGCTGAAGGTTAAAATACACAGGCACACACAGACAGAAAGACAGCGAATTCCCCTTTATTGTGTTCAGGGGAAGATTATATATAGAGATTGCCACGCTCCAGCCAAACCCACCAGAAACCACTCTCCTGCCATCAGGAACTCCTGAAGGTCTTGTGCTCAGAGCAGCTGTAGGCATTCAGATCAGGGGATTACAAGAAATTCAGGATCTGGGGTCTCACTGCTCCCAACACAGATCAGGGACATTTGTGGAAGCAGGATTGAGCCAGCAACCTGGGCTGGAGCCGGCCTGGGACAGCAAACTCCACAGGTGCAGGCCTGGGACAATGAACTCCAGGAACATTTGCGGAAGCAGGACTGGGCCAGCGACTTAGGACTGAGCAGGCTGACAGGGAACTCCGTGTTGAGTTTGAGCAGATTCAGACCAGGGACATTTATCAAAACAGGATTGAGCCTGCAACCTAGGCTAGAGCAGGCATGACATAGCGAACTCCACAGGAGCAGGTACAGGGAAAGCAACCTCTGAGAAAGTGGGCCGGAGCCAAAGACTTCTGAGGGTCCAGGTGTGAGTCTGGGACCTTCGTGGGAGTAGAACCACTACAGGTCCAGGCGTGAGTCTAGGACTTCCGAGGAACTAGGCCTGAGCCAGGACTTCTGCGGGTCCCGGACCTCTGAGGGAGTAGGCAAAACTCAGAGACCTCTGTGGATTTGGTCATGAGTCTGGGACCTCTGAGGGAGTAGGGTTGAGCCAGAAACTTTGTGGGAACAACCCCAAGCCAGGGACCTCTGCAGGAGCAGATCAAGACAAGGGACATTTACAGAAACAGGTCTGAGCTGGCAATCTAAGGCAGAGCAGGCAGGAGAAACCCCGGGATAACCGAGTAACCTCGAAAAACAAGGAGTGACCAATGGGGTAACTGGAACGGTGACATTAACTGCACCATGAGGAACAACCATCTGAGCCTTAGATCCACTGGCATCTGGAAAACTGATCAACAGAGACACAGACAGGCCCAACTACAGCAATCAGAGGAAAAGATGGGTAGACAAGGTAAGAACACAAGCAACACCACAAAGAGCAACATGACACCAGTAATCTAGTGACCCCACAACAGTAAGACTTGAACAACCAAATACAGATGATGAAGAAGAAAATGACCTAAAAAATAACTTTAGGAGAACGTTTGAGGCCCTTAAAGAGGAAATTAAAAATTCCCTCAAAGAAATGGAGGAAAAGACAAAACAAAAAATTGGAAGACATCAACAAATCTCTTGAAGAAAACCAAGAAAAAGCAATCAAACACATGAAAGAAACTATCCAAGACTTGAAAACTGAAATAGAGACAATAAAAAAAAAATGCCACAATCCGAGGGAATTATAGAAACAGAAATAATAAGAAAATAATCAAGAACCACAAATGCAAGCATAAACAGAAGAATACAAGAGATGGAAGAGAGAATCTTAAGTGCTAAATATACAACAGAGGGAAATAGACTCATCAGTCAAAGAAAATATGAAACCTAACAAAAGCTTATACAAAGTATTCAGAAAATATAGGATAACTTAAAAAGATGAAACCTAAGCATTAACAGGTATAGACAAAGGAGAAGATCAACTTAAAAGCAGAGAAAATATATTTAACAAAATCACAGAAGAAAACTTTCCTAACAAAAAGAAAGATGTGCCTATGAAGATACAAGAAGCTTACAGAACACCAAATAGACTTGACCAAAAAAATTAAAAGAAAGTCCCTTGCCACATAATAATCTAAACACTAAACATACAGAATAAAGAAAGAATATTAAGAGCTGCAAAGAAAAAAGGCCAAGAAACATATAAAGGCAGATGTATAAGAACTACCCCTGACTTCTCAATGGAGAAAATGAAAGTCAGAAAGTGCTGGTCAAGTGTTATGCAGACATTAAAAGACCACAGATGTCAGCCCAGACTACTATACCCAGCAAAACTTTCAATCATGATAGAAGGACAAAACAAGATATTCCATGGCAAAACCAGATTTAACCAATACTTAGCCACAAACCCAGCCCTACACAAAGTACTAGAAAAAA
Organism: Alexandromys fortis; assembly: GCF_014885135.2. Classification (NCBI taxonomy): domain Eukaryota; kingdom Metazoa; phylum Chordata; class Mammalia; order Rodentia; family Cricetidae; genus Alexandromys; species Alexandromys fortis. The sequence goes on from NW_026068202.1 coordinate 840,961, forward strand.
AACTCCACCCCGGCGAAGTTGGCTACATCAATAAAAACACAGACAATTGATCTCACAGCAGCAAATCCCAAAGAAGGGGAAAACACACAAAATAATATCACCACCAAAAAAAAAAAACCCCTAAATTAATAGGAGATAGCAATCACTGGTCATTAATATCCCTTAATATAAATGGACTCAACTCACCTATAAAAAGGCACAGGCTCACAGATTGGATACAAAAACAGATTCCATCCTTCGGCTGCAAACAAGAAAAATACCTCAACTTCAAACAAGCATTGCCTCAAAATAAAGGGTTTAGGAAAAAAATTTTTCCAATCAAATAGACCTAAGAAATAAGCTGTGGTAGCTATCCTAATATCTAATAAAATAGACTTCAATGAAAATCAATCAAAAGCAACAAAGAAAGACATTTCATATTAGTCACAAGACAAATTCACCAAGAGGAAACCTAAATACTGAATATCAATGCCCCACATACAAGGGCATCTCATATGTAAAAGAAACACTTCTAGAGCTTAAATCATACATTAAACCCTTCCACACTTCATGCTTACAGGTCAGTCAGACAAAAAATTAACAGAGAAATAAGGGAACTAACAGATGTTATGACTCAAATGGACTTAACAGACATCTATAGAACATTACATCCAAACAGAAAAGAATATACCTTCTTCTCAGCACCTCATGGAACCTTCTCAAAAATTGACCACATAGTCTGTAACAAAGCAAACCTTAATAGATACTAAAAACTGAAATAACACAAAGTATCTTATTGGATCACCATGGCTTTAAACTAGAATTCAAAAGCAACAATGATTCCAGAAAGCCCACAAACACATGGAAATTAAACAATGCTCACCTGAATCATCAATGGGTCAAGGAAGAAATAAAGGGACAAATTAAAGACTTCCTAGAACTCAATGAAAATGACCATACAACATACCCAAATTTATGCCACACAATGAAAGCAGTATTAAGAGGAAAGGTAATACCACTAAATACCTACATAAAGAAGCTGGAAAAATTCCATACTTGTGAATTAACAGAACATTTGAAAACTTTAGAACAAAAAGAAGCAAACTCACCTAAGAGAACTAGTCAGAAGGAAATAATCAAATTGAGAGCGGAAATAAAAAAAAACCCAAAGTAAACAATATAAAGAATCAATGAGACAAAGAGTTGGTTCTCCGAGAAAATCAACAAAATAGACAAACCTTTATCCAAGCTAACCAAAAGGCAGAGAAAGAATATCCAAATTAACAAAATCAGAAATGAAAAGGGGGACATAACAACAGACACAGAGGAAATACAGAGAATCATCAGGTCATATTTCGAAAACCTGTACTCCACAAATTGGAAAACTTAGAGGAAATGGGCAACTTTCTGGATAAATATCACTTACCAAAATTAAATCAAGAACAGATAAGCAAATTAAATAGACCTATAACTGCTAAAGAAATAGAAAAAAGTCATCAAAAGTCTCCCAACCAAAAAAAAAAAAAAAGTTCTGGAGTAGATGGTTTCAGCTAAGAATTTTACAAGATTTTCAAAAAAGAATACTAATACTCCTCAAATTATTACACAAAATAGAAACAGAAGGAACACTTCCAAACTCTTTTTATGAGTCTACAATTACCCTGATACCCAAACCAAAGAAAGATATTACTAAGAAAGACTCATATCTATCACCATGCACAAAACTCAAGTCCAAATGGATCAAAGACCTCAACATAAAGCCAGCTACACTGAACCTTATAGAAGAGAAAGTGGGAAATACACTTGAACGCATTGGCACAGGAGACCACTTCCTAAATATAATCCCAGCAGCACAGACACTGAGAGAAACAATTAATAAATGGGACTTCCTAAAACTGAAAAGCTTCTGTAAAGCAAAGGACACGCTCAACAAGACAAAATGACAGCCTACAGAATGGGAAAATATCTTCACCAACACCACATCAGACAGAGGTCCGATCTCCAAAATATACAAAGAACTCAAAAATTGGTCATCAAAAGAATAATCCAATAAAAAATGAAGTTCAGGCCTAAACAGAGAACTCTCAACAGAGAAATCTAACATGGCTGAAAGACTTAATAAGGAAATGTTCAACATTCTTAGTCATCAGGGAAATGCAAATCAAAACAACTCTGAGATTTCACATTACATCTTATACCTGTAAGAACAGCCAAGATCAAAACACTGATGACAACTTATACTGGAGAGGTTGTAAGGAAAAGAAAACACTTCTGCAAGCTGATACAGCCCCTTGAGATGTCAGTGAGGCGATTTATCAGAAAATTAGGAAACAACTTCCTCAAGACCCAGCAATACCACTTTTGGGTATATATCCAAAGGATACTCAATCGTGCAACAAGGACATGTGTTCAACTATGTTCATAGCAGCATTGTTTGTCATAGCCAGAACCTGGAAACAACCTCTACCGAAGAATGGATAAGGAAAATGTGGTACATTTACACAATGGAGTACTACACAGCAGAAAAAAATAACGACATCTTGAATTTTGCAGGAAAATGGATGGAGCTAGAAAACATTATTTTGTGTGAGGTAACTCAGACCCAGAAAGATAATTATCACATGTACACACTCATAGGTGTTTTTTAAACATAAAGCAAAGACAACTAGCCTACAAACCACAATCCCAAAGAACTTAGACAGCAATGAGGACACTAAGAGAGACATACATAGATCTAATCTACATGGGAAGAAGAAAAAGACAAATTCTCCTGAGTAAATTGGGAGCATGGGGACCTTGGAGGAGGATAGAAGGGAGGAGGGGAGCAAAGAAAAGTGTAAACCTCAATAAAATCAATAAAAAATAAAGAACAGCACAAGATTCAGATTCACTATTGATTAACTTGGGTGATATTTTCTAAAGTACCCTCTCCCCTTTCTGGGCCTTATATGTTGAATTAAAAGCCTTGTTTCTAGAACAACAATAACAACAAAGGCAAAAATAAAATGACAAAACCAAAAAAAAGAATAAAAAGCCCACCAAAATAAAAAGCAAACAACAAAAAGTTATCATAGAAAGGGTAATGGCAAACAGAAAATTTAATTCGAGTTTAGTTGTGAGAACATAGGTATCTGGCAAAGATGACTATTTGCAAAAGTGCAGAACTGTTACTTGTACTTAGCAGTAGCTGCCTGGCTAAAATCTGGCCAGTGAAATACGTGTAGGAATGACCTATAACACATTTGGGATGGGCTAAAATATGTAACCACACTATTCTTCTCTTTCTGACTAGTTGGCTAGGATGGAGATAAATCATTTCTAGATGTCACGTTTTGATATCCCTGAAGGACTGTGTGGAACTCTGTTTCACATCAAGATAGAAATGCTTTGAACCATGTAATAAGATTAAGAGATGTTTCAACAGCAAGCTGATCCTAAGTGCTAATGTAGTTCTTCCTTACCCACTGAGCACAAGTCCTAAGACTTTCATTAGAAGCCTGTGGATGGTACTGACCCATATGTATGTAATTTTAAGTGCATGTGTACCAAGGACTGTTTTTTAATACAAACATGATAAAGTTCAGTTTATAAATTACCAACAACTACTTGGATAGTTATAGCAACGTACTCTAACAAAACTGCCAACATCAGTATGCTACGCTATTATGAAGTAAAGCATTATGAACTCGAGCATTAGTTCTGTCATACTGTAAAGGCTGATCTAATATGGAGATGGCCACTAACTGATGAAGGGTGAGTACAGCATACAGGTCCCAAAGACTGGACAAAAGACCAATTTGCATCTTGAGCCTGAGGATGTGAAATCTCATGCCATTCTGAATGGTGTGTAATTAAAAACTTAGTTTGATTTTTAAACTTTCCATTGATAATTATGAGCTATAGCCGAGGTAACTAGAACAAAAGCACAGACTGGATAAAGGAGATAATGCCATATGATGGACCCCACTGATGAATAGCCAGGCTTGCACTTTATTTCTTCCAACTATTTTTGCTGTTTTTATTTTTAGGTTTCTGAAATAGACTATAACCCTGTAGACCAGACTGCCCAGAACCTTCCTGTGTAGCCCATAGTGATCCTCCTATCTTTCATTCTTAAGCACTGAGATATGAGGTAGAAGATACTACATCTTGCTTTCTGTACTACATTAAACTACACATACTTTGTGTGAAAGAGGTTAAATAAAAGGATAGAATATATTTAGTGGTGCTAAGAGCCTGACTCTAAAGAAACATGGTAACATAATTTAAGGCATTTCTTATTTCTATTTTAGTTTGGTGCTTTATAGTTATCTTGAGACAGGGAATCTAGGCTCGTCTTAAATTCATCATACTGATGTCCCTGCCTCCTAAGTTACAGGATTTTAAATCCTAAATTACAGGATACTATACAAGTTTTCATATTATGATTGTTAGGCATTAATGTCAGGTAAAAGGAGACCATTCTGCTACTGAATTGTCTCACTAAGCAAGGACTCTACAAACTGAGATGTATCTCCAGTCCCAAAAAGAATTTCTAAACTTAAGTTTTTTGACCCAGGATTTTCTTTGGAATTTAAAAGATGATAAATGAAAAACAATTTTAAAGCAAAACCACAGATTTTAAAAACATCTAAAAATAAAATTCAAGTATGTTTATTCATTTCAGAACTATTGCCTGAAATTAATTAATATATATTTTGGTATTATGGAAACACACACACACACACACACACACAAAGGCGTTTCCAGGCTAATAAAGAAGAAATGCAAATAAAGATGTTTATTATTTTAGTCTGAGTGTGTATGGCATTGGTTCTCAACCTGTGGGTTGTGACTCTCTTAGGGAAACCATTTATTTCTATGTTTTTAGGAACTGAGACACTGCTTCCGTATCCATCTCCAGGCAGGTCCACCGACATAATATGGGCCAACATATGAGTACCTGGAACTGTATGCTTTAAAGGCTTTCAGCATTATCAAGGTTAAGAACCACTCGTGTAAGACATGTATGTGTGTGTGTGTGTGTGTGTGTGTGTGTGTGTGCTGTGTATAGAATATAATGGAAACAAAAAGAGTCCCAAAAGATGAAAGGTAAAAGAAATTCCTAGAAGGGTGGCTTTTAAGGACAAATTGGGATACATGGTAAAAAACAAAAACAAAAACTGGAGAGTCTAACAGCTCAGATGAAGAAACGGGTGTCACAGGTCTACTTTAAAAAACTGGATGGGTTTAAAGTCTGGGGAGACAGTGATCCGTGCAATGATGGGCTCAGATTTGCATTTTAAAGCAACACAAAGTATGTACTGGATGAAAGGAAAACAAAACTAAAGATTAGTCCAAGGTTAACACAATGCTGAAAACTAGTATGTCTAAATTCCAGTTATCAATGGGAATGGAAGAACAAAGAAGATGAGCTGAGGCTGGGGTACTTAAGAACAGAAATGATGGGAACTAGCTAGAAATGACACATTTCTGCCAGGGTAATTAGTGAGACTGGTGTCCACCTATCAGTGAGTAGTTAACAGAGCATAGTGTTAGGTAGTATGGAAAATGACTGATAAGCACGTAGACATACAGTTTAGAAAACCTGGTTACAGTCAAGACGATAGATTTGCAGCTATTATCACGTCATTTTAAAAACTATTCATTTCATAGTAGTCCACTTAGCAAACTTGTTTAAATATATTTATTTCTGAGCTCGACCTCACATCTTAAAAGATTCTGATTCTCTGAAGTTTGCCTTGGAATCTATGTTTAATTTCCCAGACCATTCCTTTTATAGTAAATTTAGGAGTCATTGGTACATAACTAGAACACTGTGGTCCAGAAGGAAAAAACGATAGAACCATGCAAGCACTAGTGATAATGGTGTGATTCTGGAGGGTTAGCCAACAAACTGGCAACAGTGGTCCTTAATCCATGATGAAACACCAAGTTCTGAATATGTATGTATGTATGTATGTATGTATGTATGTATGTATGTATGTATGTTATTTATGTTATTTTGAGACAGCGTTCCTTTGTGTAACAGGTCTGACTGTCCTGGAACTCCTAGCTTTGTAGAAGAGGCTGGCCTTGAACTCACAGATCCACCAGCCTCTGCTTCCCAAGTGCTGAAATTATTATGAACAAAAGATGACACAAACATTTTGGGAAGTAACCAAGTAACATTCTATTTTGGTGTTCAGGATAAAGACCCCTTGCTAAAAATAGACAACTAGTGTAGTGGCATTTCAAATGTATTTTAATAAATAAAGACTGGTGATGTTAGAAGAAAAAGAAGGGAAATTTGTACAAGTACAATGATACAAATAAATGCACATATTCTTTGTTATCTTATACCTGCTATGAATATTATATATTATAATAATGGTTGCCTTATAATAAAGTATTCCTCATGCTTTCTTTGTATGTCTTATGAAATTTGTATCATTCACCTCAATTTTCTACTTCTGTAATGAAGTAATCCACCACTGTGCTCACTACTTCAAACAGACAAATTTGTTTTAGGCTTTTCTCAATATAAAAAAGTAGAATATTTCACTGTGCATCTTAGTCACTGTTCTGATGCTGTGAGGAGACACCATGATCAAGTCATCTATTATGACAGGAAGATTAATTGAGGTTTGCTTAGGGTGTCAGAGGTTCAGTCTACTACCAATATGACAAAGGACATAGTGGCAGGAAGGTATGATGCTGGAGAGGTAGCTGAGAGTGACACCCTGGTCTGCAAGGATGTGAGGAATGGCTGGAATGGGTTTTTGGAACCTCAAATCCCACTCCCAGTGATATACTTCCTCCAAGAAGACCACACCTCCTAATCTTTTTACTTTTTCAAATAGTGCAAGTCACTGCAAACTAAGCATTCAAATATATGAGCCTCTGGAGGCCACTCTTAATTAAACCACCACACTGTGTCTTTATTTTTCACCCTCTGCCATCTTCTCTTTGTTCTGCAGTTTTGATTTCTGATCTGTATTCTTTTCCCTCCCTGAAGGTTTTCTCGTAATATTGTCAGAGAACATGTGAGCTCTCAATACATTCTATTTTTTATTTTTTATTTTTTTATTTTTTGCTGGTCTAACATTTAACCTTTACTTTGGAAGAATTGTTTCTGGATATGTAAATCTAGGTTGTCATTCTATGTTTTGTTTTTAATTTAAAACTGAAAATACTTTATTCCATTCTCTTCACACTACAGATCTTTTGTGTAGAAGCCTCCTTTAAGTAGTGCTCCTTAAGGTTTTCTGTACAGAAGAATGAATTTATCTAGCCCTTTCTTTCTTTTCCTTTTGGTTCCTTTAAAGTTTTTTTCCTGGCCACTGCTTTTCTAAAGTTAAACCTGAAATCATTAGATGTGGACATTAAGGTATGATGTATTAGCTAATCTCCAGGTTCTACAGGCCTAGAACGCTGATCACTGTCCCCGCTCAGGCCCTGAACCCTATGTGCAGGCCTAACACAGCTACTTAACCAGGGTCAATGACTGAGTCAACTCTGGAATCCTTTGACACAGAGTAACAGTCACAGAGACACTTAGTATTTCCCTATAGAGGAGGTACCTAATGGTTTCTGATGGCTGGGGTGTTTTATTCCTTTCCCTGTGTTAGTGTTTGATGTCACACAGTTCTCAAGTTTGTTTTACTGTTTTCTAAAACTCTGTTGCTTGTTGTTTTGACTTTTCTTTGTGAAGAAGAAAGAAAATGTGCTATGCCATCATTTTAGGTTTGTACAGAATTTGACTTTATGGCTTTTTTCATATGGTGGAGATACTTTATTTTTATTATTATACAGATTACTTATCTTTTAAATGGTATTTATATTATATATTAGTATTATTCATACTTTATAAAGTAAAATGTTATTAGCTCATTATAATTTTTAAAATAAATAATATTAGACATATGACTGACACATTGCTGACGATATTCTGCTCAATGTTTAAATCAGTAATAAATGCTTACCTAATATTTATCATTTTTAGTAAAAATAATCAACCCCCTTTTCTTGATTTTCCTATACACATAGTATTTTATCTCTATCTGTGCTCCTCATTGTGTATGGAATATTGCAGATTACTCCTCTTATGTAAATATACATTGGTGCCTATTTACCCTTCCATTCTGTCACTTCTTGCTACTCTGAATTCCTGTGGTAGCTATAACTCTATTCTTGACTTCTCAGAGAACAATAGTTTTAGATTCTCCATATGTGATATCATGTGGCATTTGCATTTTTGTTGAAATAGGAGCGGTGGCGGGGCTGTGTCCCCAACACCCCGGCCGCTTGGTTAGCTCATGCCCGAAATAACAACACACAAACTGTATTCATTGAAACACTGCTTGGCCCATGAACTCTAGCCCTTACAGGCTAATTCTCGCACCTGGACTAGCCCATTTCTAATGATGTGTGTAAGCACCCCAAGGTGCGCTTACCGGGAAGATTCTAGCCTACATCCATCCTGCGTTGGAGGAGCTTCATTGCGTGCATCTGCCTGGGATGGCATGGCGTCTCTGCTCCAGCAGAGCTGACGGGTCTCTCCGGGAGCAGAGCAGAGTCTGACCTCACTTCCTCTTCCGNCTCATGCTTTCTTTGTATATATATATAAAAAAAAAAGACTGCCTGAAAATCTGAGAGTAAAACAGTCCCACTGGCCAGCCTTACAGACCAGGTTATAACAACCACACCTTTAATCCCAGTAGCCACAAGAGTTACCATAGAAACTAGGTGATACATGCCTTTAATCCCAGCCCTAGAGAGGATTATAAAATGGGAGACAGCTCTCAACACAGTCTCAAGAGATTCCTAGAGGCAGGATCGTCATTTCAGGTAGAAGTAAGAGCCAGCAGCTGGCTGTTTGGCTTTTTGGATCTTCAGGTTGAACCCCAATTTCTGACCCAGAGTTTTTATTAATCATGCTTCAAACTAGAGTTTCAAATAACTAGAAGAGAATATTTACTATTGTTTTAAAATGTATTTTGTTAAAATTCAGCACTTACCTTTCTGTTATGGGATATTTATACACTGTGTCAAGATGTATTGCTGTGATTTGTATAATAAAACTCTTAATGGTCAATAACTAGGCAGGAGGTATAGGCCAGACATCTAGGCAGAGATAGAATTCTGAGAAGAAGAAAGCTAGAGTCTCTAGCCAGATGTAGAGAGAAAACAGAAGGTGCAAGATGGAAGAGAGATAACACAATGTAGCAGAACATAGATTAATATAAATGGATTAATTTAAGAGCTAGCTGAGACAAGTCTAAGATAAATGTCAAGCTTTCATAATTAATAAAAAGTCTCTGTGCCATTATTTGGGAGCTGGCTGGTGGGACTGAGAAAGACTCATTACATTCCTTTTTATGTAGACAAAAGGAGGGAAATGTGGGGTATCTGTACACTGTGTGGAGATGTACTGCTGTGATTTATGTAACGAAAAGCTTTACAGCCAATAGCTAGGCAGCAGCGAGGGAGCTCTGGGATGAAGAAAGGTGGAGTCGCCAGCATACATAGAGGAAGAAGGACATGCAGGAGGAGAGGTAAATCCACAAGTCACATGGCAGCACATAGATTAATAGAAATGGGTTATTTTAAGTTATAAGAGTTAGTCAGAGGGCTGGAGAGATGGCTCAGAGGTTGAGAGCATTGCCTGCTCTTCCAAAGGTCCTGAGTTCAATTCCCAACATGGTGGCTCACAACCATCTGTAATGAGGTCTGATGCCCTCTTCTGCCCTTCAGGCATACACACAGACAGAATATTGTATACATAATAAATAAATAAATATTAAAAAAAAGAGTTAGTCAGAAAAAAGCCTAAGCTAAGCTCAAACTTTCATAATTAGTAAGAAATCTCCGTGTCATTATTTGGGAGCTGGCTGGCAGGATAGGGAAAGATTCCTTACACCTTTCTTTTTTAAAATTATTTTAAAGTCAGGAAATGCTTTTCTTTTAAGCCAGATAAAATAGCAAATATAAGTACGCAAAGAGAGTATAACCCAGCATGCAAAAACTTCCAAAGTGACTGTGCTAAGAATCATAGAGGTCAAAGGACAATTTGGGTAAATTTTTTTAGTTGGTTATATCTTTAAGGAAAAAGAAATAACCCAAAGCAGTAAGTTAAAAAAAAAATGAAAAAACAAAAATATCTTATAAGAGATACTATGTTCTCAAATATTAATTTCAATTTGGACATTTCATGTGAGAAACAGCTTCTGAATAAACATAATTGATAACACAATTTAATTGAGCTATACAATTTGACACTTGAATGACTTCAACAAAAATTACTCAGCAGCTAAGGCCAAAAAAAAGTTCTAATTTTCTTTTTGATTTATAGCCACTTCATGCATCAAATGTAAAGTGTTATAGGGTGATGACTATTAGAGCAACATGTGCACAAAAACTATGTCAGTTCATTTTAAAAAATTTCATATTAAAACTCAGAAATAGCCCTGTTTAACTCTGAAGTTTCAAAAGGCGCTGAGTTATCAAAAGTAAGACATTTCTCATTACCATGAGCTCGAAGTAGCGCTTCAGCAGTAAACAGAGGGGCCTGGAGCATGTCTGCAGTCTCCACAATAAGCATATCCTTTAATCTACGAAGATCCTGAGGCCTTAATCCTTCATAAGGCTTTGGAAAGAAGAGAAACAACGTTAAATTGGAGAATATATTCTATTTAATATTTCAGTTTCAGTTCAGATGTGGAAGGACCTTTTGACTCCACTACCTTGATTTTCAGTATATCCTTGCACGGGTCCACTTTAAACCACAAGGGATTACAATGAGAGACCAAAACTGTACAATATAGTACAACAATTCTGGAAACTATATGAAAAAAAAACTACAAGAATAAAAACAGAACCACTAAGTAATAACCATTCTTACAGTCCTCATGTAATTTTATCTCGTTTACTACTGATGTGAGTCTGTCGTTTGTGAATATCTGAATGCTCACGAGGCACAACTAAACAGTAACCATCTTTTAGCAGTAAACAGAGAACTAAAGATCACATTTAAAAAATGCAGGATTTCCCAAATGTTTGGGAAGGAGAAAATAAATTCACATAACCCCCAAACCAGCTGAGAATATGGTCTGGCAGCACCTACAAGTTGTTAGAGATCTCGGGGAATATGGTGTATCTCACCTACTGTAGTTGATCTACAAGTATTTACAATTTGATACGGTTTCTAATCCCTTGATTTTTTAAGAAAAAAATATCACGACAACCATTTCATCAGTTCTTATAGAGCATGTGAGTAGGGCTGTTCACAAAGGTAATTTCTGAGGTAAAACAATTCACTTCTTGATCTCTATATGTCTCCTAGCAGTCACATAAAAGGTAACAAATATGTTAGTTTTGAAAAGACCAGTAGAACTCAAACATATAAAAGTTTACTTTTTTTTTTTACAAAAAGTGTACTATTTTAAAAATACAGAAAAATTGAAAACCTATAGATAAAGAATTATAAAACACAAACATTCAAAAAGGTGCAAACTTATATCTCTCAATTTATCCAAGGTTAGAAAAACAAGATTAACACTTAATGTTGGTAAGGTTTTAGGAAGCTGGTCTTCAGATACACTAGGTTGAAAAGAGAATCTTCCTTTTACATATAAAACTACATATAACTTAACAATTTGGTGTCATGAGCTTTCCTTTAGAATATTCATGTTTTAACCCATGGTAGAATTCTATTCCAGTGTAAACAAAACAGGCCATCTGTAGTGTTACTTGACAAAGAGAATAAATGCCAGTAGCTCAAATACATATTAACAGGGTTATGCAATACCTTCATGTTACATCATTCATCACTCACTTAAAATGATTTCCCTGAGTTTCCAAAAATTCAAAGAGTTAAGAATAAAAGCTGTTAAAAATAAAATATGTGAGTCAGGCGGTGATGGTGCATGCTTTGAATTCCATCACTTGGACATCAGAGGCAGTCAGAACTCAGAGAGTTCTAGGCCAGCCTGTTCTACAGAGCAAGTTCAGAGACAGTTAGGGCTACACACACACACACAAACCCTTTCTCAAAAAACAAACAAACAAAACAAAACAACCAAAAAAAAAGGGAAAAGAAAATATGGAATATCATTACAACATAAAAATAAGTAAGAGGCAAAATGCTGAGGATTATTTGAAAACAACAGAAAGCTAAACTTTAAAAATAAGGAACTATTAACAGTGGCAGTGTTAATCTTTAGACAGTGCACAATCTTTAGAGCTCTTCTAATTAAATACTAAGGAGCAAACTTAGGTTAAACACATTTTCTATCACACGGAATAAACACCCTACTTCATCTGTGTATATTCCTGCCATGGCTGAGATCATGTGATCACATGAAATTAACTACAAAGAAATGGAAATTTAACCCATGGTTCTATGTGGGGGATATCATTAAATGAAAACTGCAACTTAATCCCAAGTATCATTAGAAAAGTGTCCAAAGTTTGTTGTTAAGCTAATTATTAAACATACCTTTCCCTGAAAAATATAATACATCCCTTCATAGATAAATCTTCAGAATTTGTTCCAGAAGTTACATATAATCTATCACACAGCTTCTTCAAAGGGTGTTCCCTGTTCGGCCATACATTCATAGGATTGCAACCTGCCTCAGCAGTAGGACTTAGGTATTCCCAATGGTGGCAGTTGTGTATTTCTTGCATGTGTTTCCTAAAAGTTCTTTTTCAAATTAGTAATCATTTTACCTCCTTTATGTTAAATCAACTAAGCAAAGAGGAATTGCAAGTTTATCAACAACTCTACAGGTCATTGTTATCCAGAAACCAAAAGTGCAAATAAATATGAAAATTAGTCTTTCTTGCAATCCTGACAACATACAGAGGATCTAGATTTCAGATAGCTAAGAGTCCACATACATTAATCTTTTAAACTGAAGTGGGAAACAATGGAAGAGTTCTTGACAGACAAAGGCATACTGCCTTCATGAGCACATAACACAATTTCTGTGAAACTCTGAATTAGAACTGTAATTAGGTCACGTTAAACATTTTAATACATTGTTCAGAACATGAACTCTCCCTTCTGTGGCAAGGATTAAAATGAAGGTGCCTTTCTGTTTGCTGTTGCAAAGATAAATGGTTACTGTTTTCAGATTACAAGTCAGTAACCTTTTGACCTTTAGAAAAGGTCAAAACTAATATGAAAAAAGAAACTAAATTGAAAAGAAACCATAAATAAAAGTACCTCTTCTATAATCTGAGTATACTACTGCTATGAAAAACACCACAGAAGAAATGAGCAACAGCCTAATACACAAACTACTATTTTGATAATACTAAAAAGATAGTTAATTTTAAAAACTATTTCAGAAGAACTATGATATTAAGGAATCATAAAAGAGTACTTTTTTTCTATTATTTATTACAGAAATGAAAACTAGCCAACCACCTCAGCTACAGGTGAACATGGTAAAACAAAACAAAACAAAAACTGCTCAGGAACCAGGCAGTGGTGGCGCATTTCTTTAATCCCAGCACTTGGGAGGCAGAGGAAAGTGGATCTCTGTGAGTATGAGGTCAGCCTGGTTTAGAAGAGCTAGTTCCAGGACAGCCAGAGGTACACAGAGAAACCCTGTTTCAAAAAAAGGCGCTCAGTCCACTGAGGCACTTGTACATATAGGTCAAGGAAGAAATAAAGAAAGAAATTAAAGTTCTCCTTGAACTCATTGAAAAGAAAAACACAACATATCCAAACCATGGGACACTATGAAAGCAGTGCTAAGAGGAAGGTTCAGAGCACTAAGTGCCCACATTAAAAAAACAGAGAAAGCTCACATTAGAGACTTAACAGCACAGCTGAAAGCTCTNAAAGAAGCAGATTCTCCCAAGAGGAGTAGAAGACTGGAAATAAACTGAGGGCTGAAATCAACAAAATAGAAACACAGAAAACAATCCAAAGAATCAATGAAACATTCTCTTTGAGAAAAATCAACAAGACTGACAAACCCCTATCCAAACTAATCAAAAGGCAGAGAGAGAACCCACAAATTAACAACATCAGAAATGAAAAGGGGGACATAACAACAGATACTGAGGAAATTCAGAGAATCATTAGGTCTTACTACAAAAGCCTATATGCCACAAAGTTGGAAAGTGTAAAAGAAATGGACTTGTTTTTAGATAAATAACATATGCCAAAACTGAATCAAGACCAAGTGAACAATTTAAATAGACCTATAAGTCATGAGAAAATAGAAGCTGTCATAAAAAAAACTCCCAACCAAAAAAAGCCCAGGACCAGATGGTTTTAATGCAGAATTTTATCAGAACTTCCAAGACGAGCTGATACCTATACTCCTTAAGGTGTTTCACATAATAGAAACCGAAGAGTCATTGCAAAATTATTTTTATGAAGCTACAGTTACCATGATACCAAAACCACACAAAGACTCAACCAACATAGAGAATTACAGACCAATCTTGCTCATGATATCGATGCAAAAATTCTCAATAAAATACTGGCAAACTGAATCCAAGAACACATCAAAAAAATTATCCATTATGATCAACTAGGCTTCATCCCAGAGATGTAGGGCTTGTTCAACATATGAAAATCTATCAATGTAACCCATCATATAAATAAACTGAAAGAAAAAAAAACCATATGATCATTTCATTAGATACTCAAAAAGCATTTGACAAAATTCAACACCCCTTTATGATCTTGGTCTTAGAGAGGTTAAGGATACAAAGTTCATATCTAAATATAATAAAAGCAATATACAGCAAGCTGACAGCTAATATCAACTTAAATGGAGAGAAACTCAAAGCCATTCCACTAAAATCAGGAACAAGACAAGGCTGTCCACTCTCACCATATCTCCTCAACATAGTGGTTGAAGTTCTAGCAATAGCAATAAGAGAACATAAGGAGATCAAGGGGATTCAAATTGGAAAGGAAGAAATGAAACTATCATTATTTGCAGATGATATGATAGTATACATAAGCGACCCCAAAAACTCTACCAAAGAACTCATACAGCTGATAAACATCTTTAGTAATGTGGCAAAATACAAGATCAACTCCAAAAAGTCAGTATCCCTCCTATACACAAAGGATAGAGAAGCAGAGAGGGAAATCAGAGAAACATCACCTTTCACGATAGCCACAAATAGCATGAAGTATCTTGGGATGATACTAACCAAGGAAGTGAAAGATCTATTTGACAAGAACTTTAAGGCTTTGAAGAAATTGAAGAGACATCAGAAAATGGAAAAATTTCCCATTCTCTTGGATAGGTAGGATCAACATAGTAAAAATGGCAATTCTATGAAAGGAAATCTATAAATTCAATGCAATCTCCACAAAATCCCAACAAAATTCTTCACTGACCTTGAGAGAACAATAATCAACTTTATATGAAAAAACAAAAAACTCAGGATAGTGATACAGGAGGGTCTTCTATCTATCTGTTGCTTTCATTGGTTAATTAATAAAGAAAACTGCTTGGCCTGATAGGTCAGAACATAGGTAGGTGAGGAAGACAGAACAGAATTGTGGGAGGCAGAAAGCAGAGACAGGCAGACGCCATAAATCTCTGGCCCGAGACAAATGTAGGTTAGGATCTTTCCCGGTAAGCCACAGCCTCGTGGTGTTACACAGATTTAATGGAAATGGGTTAATCAAGATGTGAGAGTTAGCCAATAAGAGGCTAGAGCTAATAGGCCAGGCAGTGTTTAAATGAATACAGTTTCCCTGTAATTACTTCCGGTAAAGCTAGTTGTGTGGCGGGATGCGGCCCTCTTGCCTCATCACTACAATTGGTGCCCAACGTGGGGCCAGTGTTTGAATGAATACAGTTTCCATGTGATTATTTTGGGTAAAGCTAGCTGGGCGGCAGGCCGCGGCCCTGCTCTCCTCATCACTACAGGATAGCCAAAACAATCCTATACAATAAAGGAACTTACGGAGGCATTACCATCCCTGACTTCAAACTCTATTACAGAGCTACAGTAATGAAAACAGCTTGGTATTGGTATAAAAACAGAGACATTGACCAATGGAATAGAATCGAAGACCCATATATTAACCCACAAACCTATGAACAAAAGAGCTAAAAGCATACAATGGAAGAAAGAAAGCCTCTTCAACAAATGGTGATGGCATAACTTGATATCAACCTGTAGAAGAATGAAAATAGATCCATAACTATCACCATGCACAAAACTCAAGTCCAAATGGATAAAAGACCTCAATATAAATCTGACCACACTGAATCCGATAGAAGAGAAAGTGGGAAGTTGACTGCAACACATGGGCACAAGAGACCACTTCCCATGTATAACCCCAGGAGCACAGACAATAAGAGCAACAATGAATAATTGGGACCTCCTGAAACTGAGAAGCTTCTGTAAAGCAAAGAACACTGTCATTAAGACAAAAAGCCATCCTACTGAATGGGAGATTTCACCTACCTAGCATCAGACAAAGGTCTGATCTCCAAAATATATAAAGAACTCAAGAAACTAGACCATTCAAATTCTAAATAACCTAATTAAAAATTGGGGTATTAAACTGAACGGAGAATTCTCAACATAAGTAGTTCAAATGGCCAAAAGATACTTAAGGTCATGTTCAACCTCCTTAGTGATCAGGGAAATGCAAATCAAAACTACTTTGAGATACCATCTTACACCTGTCAGAATGGCTAAAATCAAAAACACCAATGATAGCCTATGCTGGAGACGATGTGGAGTAAGGGGAACAATCATCCATTGTTGGTGGGAATGCAAACTGTGCAACCACTTTGGAAAGCAGTGTGGCGATTTCTCAGGAAATTGAAAATCAATCTACCTCATGATCCAGCAATACCACTTTTGGGCATATACCCAAGAGATGCCCAATTATACTACAAAAACATTTGTTCAGCTATGTTCATAGCAGCACTATTTGTAATAGCCAGAACCTGGAAACAACCTAGATGCCCCTCAATGAAAGAATGGATAAAGAAAGCGTGGAATATATACACATTCGAGTACTACTCAGTGGTAAAAAAAAAAAAAATGACATCTTGAATTTTGCAATGGATGGAAATAGAAAACACTATCCTGATTGAGATAACCCAGACCCAAAAAGATGAATATGGTACCTACTCACTCATTAGTAGACTCTAGCCATAAACAAAGGACATTAAGCCTATAGTTCTCAAGCCTAGAGAAGCCAAATAACAAGGTGAACCCAAAGAAAAACATATATAGATCCTCCTGGAAATTGGAAGCAAACAGGATCGCCAGGCAAAAGTTGGGAGCGTCAGGGTGGGGGTAGGGGTGGGAATGGATTTGGGGGAAGGGGAGAGGGGGAGAGAAAAAGGAGAAAGGAAGGACTGGGGAGAGCTTGGGAGAGTGGGAGGGTGGAGATGGAGGAAGGGCAGATATAGGAGCAAGGAAGAAGATATCTACATTAAAGGAGCCATTTTAGGGTTGGCAAGAGACTTGGCTCTAGAGGGGATCCCAGGTGTCTATGGGGATGTCCCCACCTAGGTCCTTGGGCAGCAGAGGAGAGCGTGCCTGAGCTGGCCTTCTCCCACTATCACACTGATGATTATCTTGAATATCACCATACAATCTTTGTCCGGTGATGGATGGAGATAGAGACAGAGACCCTCATCAGAGCAATGGACTGTGTTCCCAATGTCCAGGTGAAGAGTCGAAGGAGGGAGAAGACGAGCAAGGAAGTCAGGACTGCGAGGGGTTGGTCCACCCACTGAGACAGTGTGCCTGATCTAAAGGGAGCTCACCAAATCCAGCTGGACTTGGACTGAACTAGCATGTGATCAAACTGGACCCTCTAGATGTGGCTGCCAATGGGGGCGGACTGAGAAGCCATTGATAAATGGCACTGGGATCCGTTTCTACTGCATATACTTACTGGCTTTTTGGGACATAAGTCTATTTGGTTGCAAAGCTTCCTAGACCTGGATTGAGGGGGGAGGACCTTGAACTTCCCATAGGGCAGGGTTCCCTGCCCTTTCTTGAGCAAGGAAGGGGAGGGAAGTGGATGAGTGTGGAGCGGGATGGGAATGGGAGGCGGGGAAGTGTAAATTTTTGAATGGAAAAATAAAAAAAAAGGGAAAAAATAGATCCTTGCCCTACAAATGTACCATGTTAACTTTAAGACATGCCAGTTATAACACAATGATGTGTGTAAAAATTATGAGAGCTTAATGTATAAATAGATGTCATTTGAAACTGAAAAATAAAGACCCTCAGTCCACTGAGGCATTTGTGCATATAGACCTGATGCCCCGAGTGTTCTCCCACTACAAAACAGCAGCAGAAGTGAACCTGTAAACACACACACACACACACACACACACACACACACACACACACACACACAATTTCAAGACATAGAAGACACTTAGAGGAGAAAAAGAGATGGCTTCTATTACATATAATATCAATGTTTTTATAGCTGATCCCTGATAGTAGCCTGGGAAAGAAAGGAGAAAAAAGTTACACAGAAAGTCCTCCATTCAACTTCTTTCAAGTAGTATTTCTTGCTTAAATGCCGATACTTGGGGTAGCCTATACTTTTACCTGATAGGAAGCTTCGCCCCTACAAAGCAATTAGGTTTGTTCTGCTAGCCAGATTATCTGGTTAAGATAAAGTCCAGCATGTGGGAATCTGTCAGGAGAAGGATCTGTAGCCTTTCTCTGTGTACTGCCATTTTTCTTCACTAACTCAAAGGTGGGCATGTAAACTACATTTCAAAATGCATATTTTACAGAGATCTAATCATCACCAGTGTTTTAAAATTAAAAAAATCATGTTTTTCAGTTTTTTATGGTAGTACCATAAATAAACCTAATTAAAAAATGGGGTACATATCTAAATAGAGAATTCTCAATAAAGGAATCACAAATGGCCAAGAAACACTTAAAGAAATGCACAGCATCCTTAGCCAACAGGGAAATGAAACTCACAAGGACCCTGAAATCCTACCTTACACCTGTCAGAAAGGACTAAAATCAAAAACACGAGTGATACCTCATGCTATGCTGGAGAGGATGTGAAGCAAGGGGAACATTCTTACATTGTTGGTAGAAATGCAAACTTGTACAGTCACTTTGGAACTTTTTTTTTTTGATTTTCGAGACAGGGTTTCTCCGTAGCTTTTTAGTTCCTGTCCTGGAACTAGCTCTTGTAGACCAGGCTGGTCTCGAACTCACAGAGATCCACCTGCCTCTGTCTCCCGAGTGCTGGGATTAAAGGCGTGCGCCACCACCACCCGGCTTTCACTTTGGAACTTAATATAGTGGTTCCTCAGAAAAATTGGGAATCGATAGACCTCAAAACCCAGCTTTATCACTCTTGGGTATATGCCCAAAGGATACTCCATCCTATCACAATGACAGCTTTATTCATAATAGCCAGAAACTGGAAACAAGCTAGATGTCTCTAATCCAAAGAATGGATAAAGAAAATGTAGTACATTTACACAATGCAGTATAATTTAGCTGTTAAATAATGATATCATAAAAATTCACAGGCAAATAGATGGAACTTGCAAAAAAATAAAAATCATCCTGACTGAGGTAAGCCATACTGAGAAAGACAAATACGATATGTACTCACTTATAAGTTGCTATTAATTGTAAAGGAAAGGATAATCATGCCACAATCCACACACCTAGAGAGGCTGTTACAAGGAGGGCTCTAGGAGGGTTGCATGGATCTCTCTGGGAAGGGAAATTCGAACAGATTTTGCTGTTGGACCGGGGGCAGGTTGGGATGGGAATAGTACGGGAGGAGGTGGGAGAGGGAGGAAGAGAGGAAGAGAGTACAGGGAGAGATAACTGGAATCGGGAGATATTTGATGAATGATGTGGAAACTACTTTGAATCTGTTGCATGAGTTCTAATTGGTCTTAATAATACAAATCAGGGCAAATGCTGAAAGATCTGAGAGAAAGGAGCAAGCCATAGCTAAAGCTTACCTTGTTAACTTCTCAGACAAAAAGGGACTAACCTCCTGTCTCCTCCTGCCTCAGCCATATCACTTCCTGTCTGTCCATACAGACCTTCTGACCTCTATGGTTAATTAGTGGCTAGCTCCACCCTCTGATCTTCACACAAACTTTGTTAGAGTACAAACAAGGTATCACTACAGAATACATAAGGGAAACAATTGCAAGGATTCCTAGTAAGAGAGGATATGGAGCTGGATCTGCCCATCTGTAACCAGGTAAGATTTCTAATAGTGGGACTAGAACACCAACTCAGCCACAAAAACTTTGACCGTGTTAACTGCTTTGATTGAATCATTCCACAATGTGCATATATCAAAACATTATATTATATTCCATCAATGTACACAGTTATGGTGTGGAACATTAACTATTAGGGCCATATAGCAGGTCCTTAAGGGAAGGGATGGGAATTCAAGTCTCCCGCTGATTTCCTGTTTTCTGTTTAATTATGTGATCCTAGCTTTTGTGCATTCTTTTCTATTTATCATGGGGCCCTTACCAGAACTTGCTTGGATTTTCAACCTCTATGATACTATGAGCAAAGTAAATGTATGTATATATAAATTTATTTAGTAAGATACCAAAAGGGACTAATAATACAGTCACTAAATGGTTCAAACAATGATGCATTTTTTTTTTTAAAAAAAAATCATTTTGTCTCCTTTGTACCAAGCAGATTCTCAAGTGATTATAATGGAGGGGAGGAGATCAGTAAAGAGCTATGACAACCGCTGGGATGAAAAGTGAACATGTGGTTCGGTTTAAAGCATAGGAATACAAACTGGGATGAACAGATTCAGGTCATGTTTTTGAAGGTCAAAGTAACACGATTTCTTGGTTGTTTGCATGTAATTTGCACTGATAAAGGAGATATGAAAATCAAGAATGTCTGCCACATTTACGTTTGAACCACTAGTAGATCAAAGTAATGTTTATTGAGACAAGGAAAACAAGAAAATGTCTGAAGCCAAGGGTGGTATTTCTTCAGGAAGGCAGTAGGCGAGTCTATGAAGTACTGTGAGGCATTCACATTCTACAAGAAGAGACTGGCCTAATGCAGAGGAAGGAAGAGAGGGAACAGGATGAAGACGTTGGTAGGTACAGACTGCTATGTTGTTTTGCTTTTTCAATCAAAAAACAGATCAGAGACATGACACTACAGCAAAAGAGAGATATGGATGGTGAAGAGCAGTGGTCGGGTTTTTTAGTTGTTACAGCTTCCTTTTGTTTTGTGTTTCAGGTGGGAGTTATCAAAGCTCTTATGTTGTCAACTGTAACCTGTGAGAGAGGGAAACACTAATAGAGAATGGAGCCATGAGGTTAACTGGGGAAGTGGTAACCGTTCTCTTCTTGTAGAATGGAACTGTACTTGACATGGAATCACATATTGGTCAATTTTCCATTTCTCTTCATCTTTCCTGATGCCTCATGGTACTTCATTAGACTTGCCTACTGCCTTCCTGAAGAAATACCACCATTGGCTTCAGACATTTTCTTGTGTTCCTTGTCTCAATAAACATCAACAAAGTTATTTACATGTTAGTAAACATATCAACATGTTAAAGGGACAATTCAACATCCAGGTTTTCTAGATGTACTTTTATGCTCATGGCTATGGAATGAGTACTGACGAGGCTATTTAACATACTGTAAGATGACCACCCACACTGAGTTAAAGAAAAAAAATTAAGTAAAGAAAAGAAAAGAAATCACCTTACCTCTCGTTTATCTAACGCAGCATACTCTGCTTCTATTTCCTCAGCTTCTGGGTCCCGAGAGAATACCATCTGAGACTCCAGACTGAGGGCCAGATCTTTGTGGTGTTGTTTTTCGGCACAATCACAAGGAGTATCTTTATTTTCATTTTCAGCAAACAAATCTCCTCCATGTTTTACTAAAAGCTAAAACAATTTTTTTTTAAAGAAACAACTCACAATTATAGATTGGGTTATTTCATGTAACACATTAAAGAAATTAAATGTACATAACGGCATAACAAAAATATACAGTAGATGCAATGTATCTAAATGTATTTTAATGTAAAATTAAAGTATATTTAAGAATTTAAACTAAAATATAAACGTATGTAGCACAAATTCTTATTGGTCTTACTAAGAAAAACCTGGAGTCAGATATTAGGAGGTAAAAGCTGAAAGATCAGAGAAACAGAGCAGCCAGCCACTAGGTTTTACCTCTACGAAATGCTTAGACCAAATGGGGTATCCTGTCTCTACAAGTCCTCTGAATGCCTGAGTTCTGGTCCCCTCCCACCTTATATTCCCTTCTTTGTCCAGCCATACCTCTTCCTGTCTCTACCTCCTTAGTGTTGGGATTAAAGGTGTAGAATTCCCAAGTATTGGATTAAAGCTGTGAGCCACTACAGCCAGGTTCTGTTTCCCCTTTCCACTGGGTCAATTTCTTACTTCACAGGGTGGCCTTGAACTCACAGAGATCCTTTGTCTCTGCCTCCCAAGTGTCGGTATTAAAGGTGTATGGCACCATTACCTGATCTCTATGGCTAACTAGTGTGGCTAGCTCTGCACTCTGATCTTCAGGCAAGCTTTAGTTGTTACAGCACAAACAAAATATGACTACAAATGTATTTTAAATGATAGGAGGCATCAGGTAGTAATGACTTTTTAATTTTTAAGGTTGGGAATTCTTGTTTTACTAATGAGTTTCTTTGGCTAAAGAAAGTAAATCTTCAACTTTAAAAACAAATTCTTAAGTACTTTGTTAATTTCCCACACCTAAATAAACTTTACTTAAATATTCAATAAAAATTTAGTTATTTAATGCTTAAACTTTAAAATTTTTGTTTAGATTTTTCTCTCTCTTTTCTTGACAAGGGCCTGCAACAACTCCAGGTTGGCCTTGGACTCAGCCTTCCTATGTCAGCACTGTGTCTAGAGACATTAGAAAGAACATAAGGAAGCCTCAGTTTGTCATGAAACCTTTTAAAGGATTGTGACCCTCGGAGCAATACAATAAGTCACATATTGTGCACTGTTAGAACTTCTATGCTAAGTACTATAAATACACATTCTCTCCTTACTGTTAATATCTTAGGAAATTTACAGACTGTGACTCAAGATCCCCAGCAAAGCAGTGTAACTGGATTCAGACAGTTTGACTGATTTTCATCATGCCTATATCCTGAACGAAGTCAGTTATACTGCTCACATAAAACGAAGAAGACAAATGCACACCATATCTATTCTGAAGCTCTGCACAGATTCTCATTTAGGATATGATGTGAATATGATTTAGAGGCTCTTATTTTGTTAAAAAAGCTTTTGTTTTGTAAAAGGATAATCAAAGTTAAAATTTCATCTAGATAATTTTATACTTTTCATTACACACCAATGAATACAAACACAAAGTTCTTTGGGACTGAAACTTTATTGTTTTCTTGGGCAAGGGGAATGTTCTAAAACAATATGCTGAAGGTTCAAAAGGTGTGTGTGTACGTGTAGAGAGGACAGGTAAGTCATTGTTGAGAGGCATGCTGACCTTGTTTGAACAGAGACAAACAGGTAGTTAGCTGTGCAAGAGGTCCCCAGATGAGTTTGATGAGTGGCTGAGGGTACCACTGTTACAGCTGGCATCTGTTGAGAACCTCATAAAGTGGGATGGAGTAAGGCAACCATATTTGCAGCAGGATGAAAATCTGCTTGTATGCTACCTTTAGCATGGAAAATAGCTAAAAGTACTATTGAACACGGGAAGGTAATTAAAAAGTACTTCAGCCTACTGGCCTTTGGGAAATAAGTTCAGAAAATTACCAGCTAAAGGCATGCTGGGTAGAGATAAGAATTTTTTCCCCCTATACAAACTTAGTTGTTTTGCTTTGACATGATAGGAAGTTTGGTTTAAAAAGGCAGTTTTAAAACTTTTTAACCAAAGCACAGCAAGTATCCTCCTACTTATTCTGATCAGCTAAGCAAAAAGAAACAGGAGGACTGGGTATTTTATTTGTGAGGGTTTTACTCTCTCTCTCAAATATTTGTTGGCACATAAAATGATCTCAGCAAATCTAATTCTGTATTTTTTTGGTCCATAATTTCAGAAGAAAAGGAGTAACCAAAATATTCAAGACACATTCCATCCATATCCTCCTTATGGTTCAGTCATTGGTGACAAGTCAAATCATTTAACTGCTTTAAAGACTAGGTCTACAATGGCTTATCTGGAAAATATGGTAGCTTCTATAATTTTGATAAAAGATATCAGAAAGTCAACTAAGATGGTATACAACTGTACTTCCGTATCAATTAGGTGGAAACAGGAGATTCAAGATCAAGCTCAGCCTGAGCTACATGAGAATTTCAAAAATCAAAAGCTAAACCAAATTGTCCTGGCTAGTTTTATGTTAACTTGACACAAGCTAAATGAAAGGAGGGAACCTCAGATGAGAAAATGCTGCCATAAGATCCAGCTGTAAGGCATTTTCTTAATTAGTGATTCATGCGGAAAGGGCCTCAGTCTCTTGTAGGTGGTACCGTCCCTGGGCTGGTGGTTCAGGATTCTGTAAGAAAGCAGGCTGAGCAAGCCTTGAGGAACAAGACAGTAAGCAGCACCTCCATGGCTTCTGCATCAGCTACTCATTCCAGGCTCCTGCCCTCAGTGATGGACTGTTGCCTGGAAGTATAAGCTGAAATAAACCCTTTCCTCTTCCTCCTTCCCTTTCCTCTCCAAACTATTTTGATTGTGGTCTTTCTTTCTTCCTTCTTCCCTTTCCCTTTCCTTTCCTTTCCTTCCCTCCCCTTCCCTAGCCACCCTTTTTGCCCCCTCACCTTCCCTTTCCTTTCATTCCAGGTTTTTTGAGACAGGAACTCTCTGTGTAGCCCAGGCTGTCCTGGAACTTAGAAATTCACTTGCCTCTACCTCCCAGGTGCTGGGATTAAAGGCAGGCAACATTACCATCAGGTGGTCATGGTGCTTCATCACAGCAATAGTAATCATAAGTAGCACACACACAAAACAAAAAGATGCGATACAAAATACTCTCTCTAAAGCCTCTCCTAGTTCTAAGACTGCCCCTTTGCCACCTGCAACCTTTATGACCTTGAGTTCTCCCTTCTCCCTCCAATCCCATTCTAATTTCCTATTAGCTCCTGGCACTGGGAACTTTCTTAATGTGGTTACAGGTTTGACAGTCTGCATAATACAAAGAAGTATCAGAAAAATTTAGCAATACTGAAAATTTTCTATTGTCTAGTATATGTATCAAGCTTATTCGTTGGTCATCAGCTCACAAATGATGACATAGAGATTTCCTATTAATTATGAAAGTTTTTAACTTAGGTTTGTCTCAACTAGCTCTAATATTTTAAATTAACTCATTTATATTAATCTACATTCTGTTACATGGTGTTACCTCTCTTCCATCTTGTACCTCCTGTTTCCTCTTTGAGTCTGGTTGGCAACTCTGCCTTTCTTTTTCCCAGAGTTCTCTCCCTGTCCGGAAGTCCTGCCTATACCTCCTACCTAGCTATTGGCCATTCAACTTCTTATCCCACCAAGCACAGCAATCCATCTTCACACAGTGCAGTAGTTCTCAACCTTCCTAATGCTGCGACTCTTTAACACAGTTCTCACGTTGTGGTGACTCCAACCATAAAATTATTTTCACTACTACTTCCTAACTGTAATTTTGTTACTGCTATGAATCATGATGTTAAATATCTGTTTTCCAATGGTCTTAGGTGATCCCTGTTGAAAGGGCCATTCAACCCCAAAAGGGGTGTGATCCACAGGTGGAGAATGCCTGGTCTAGTGTCATTGTGGCCTTGTTAAGGTCATAATTCACAAGATGATGCTAGTGTAACTAGACCAACTGCTTCACCAATTGTATAAAATGGCATTATAAAATTACAGATACAAGGCATATAGTAGAATGTATCAGTCAAGTTTGTCTAAGTACACAGTGATGTTTACACAATGACAAAAGCACCTAACAACACATTTCTCAGATGGCATTCCCCATCATGAGTGACGGAAGATTAGGAGGACCTTGGACTTCCCACAGGGCAGGGAACCCTGACTGCTCTTCGGACTGGAGAGGCACGGGGAGGGAAGTAAGGGGAGGAGGAGAGAAACGGGAGGTGGAGAGGAGGCGGAAATTTTTAATAAAAAAAGGAAAAAAAATTAGCCTCATTTCTTAAATTTGCTGTTGATATTCCCTGTAAATCAACCACGTACTGCCAGCAATGACATTTCTATCCCAACTGTCTTACAGAAATGCTATTCCTGAAAGCCCTCACTCCAACCTAACTATTCTTATTCCTAATTCTTTTACCTTTCTGTAACATGTCACACGACTGATCCACGCTCCTTTCCTAGAAATTCTTCTCTTGGTATTCTTTGTCCAATATCACCTTAGCCCTCTCCTCTACTTTTTCTGTTTGTTTTGTGGTCTTCTGGTTCTCCTACGTATTGTTTAAAAATTGATGTGTAACGCAAAGTCTTTCCTTTGAATTTCTCTTCTCTTTAATACCCTGCTTTTAGTTATTCCTGAAGCTGAGAATTCCAAATCTATATTCTTCATTCCTAACATCTGATCCTAATGTTCTATGGGCTCTCTACTATTTCATGTGGATATTGTTTTTTTAAATAAAAATTTAATAAATACCTTATGACCAATTCCCCACCTCATTTCACTTATTCATATTTCACTGGTAATTGTTAGGCTTTAAAGTCACTCAGGTTCAAAATCACATTTTTTTTACTTACAACTTTCTCTCCTATACTTTAAGACACCCAATTCTATTGGTTCTTCTCATTGTTCCTTCTGCCCACTGCATCTTTGCTTCTCTGTGTGTCAGCTCAAAGACCAGGAACTAGTGCACTGATCTTGTTGTAGCACTCTTGCTAGTACGCTGATTCCTAGCTTCACTACAAAATGGAAGCACACACACAGTATTTTAACCTTCAAGGATTTAAACAGCACTGGTGTGATGTTTCTGGGCAAGCACAGCTGGAAGTACTGTTCTAGTACAGGGTTTCAAGCTATGGAAGAATGATCTGGGCACCTTGATAGTCCTATCACAGACCTGGAAAGTTTATAGGTGATTTCAATGTGGACTGTGCTCAAATTGAGAACTTCTTAATATTTAACCTGAGTATGACTGAGACTTGACAGTGACTGAGATTCTAAGAGTCCATTAAACTATAGATTCAGGTTGCACTGTTCTGACATCAAGCTGTAGTTTCTGTATTTTCATTAAGTTTTCAAAAGACTGATATCAAGACTATACTTTCAGGGATCATTTCTATAGTTCGTCAAAAGACTGATATCAATACTGGCTGGGGTCTTTTGAAATAGCAAGTCAAGAAACATTCATTGCTTTAAGAATATTTCTAATCTAATCTATACTTCAGCCATTAGGCTAATAGTTCTATATTTGTTTGCATAACACTACTCCAATTAAAATTTTTGAATAGTTCAGTTTTCTGGTACTGACCCTGAACGTCTAGCACTTGGTGGATTCTATTTAATATGGCCTAGTCTACCCTCCTTCAAAGTCACTCATCTTATGATTTCCTTACAAAATTCCTTAATCGGAACATACTTGAAACCTGAACAGCACTTTTCAATCTGCCATGGAAAATAATCACCAGAGGAAGAGGCCAAGTTACTCCAAGAATCTCATATACGGATTTCACTTTCATATCTGGAGGCCAAGTGTTTAATATAATCAGAAAACTGAAGTCCAGACAGGAAGTTACCTAGCTGCTCGCCTAGAAGAGTCTTATATTCTTTTGTATTAAAGCTCTAGGTAATAAAAACAACAAAATTAGGTAGACTATTCAATCTGATTGGTTAATGGTTTTTATGGCTTTCAATGACATGTGAAAGACCAATAGCAGTTGAGTGTCAAAAAGGTGCTGTGGGTGGTACTAACGGGACTTATCACTCTGGGTTCCTCATGGTCTTTACTTGATCAAACAATTAATTACAACTCCACATAAGCATTTACAGTAAAGCATATAAGAAAGATGTGACATAATATTAATTTTGATAAAAATGTTTTTCACCAAGTGTGAAACACCCTCAAAAACTAAACCTCTGTCATGTCTGCTATTTACAGAACCACCATTACAAGTCAATCACTAATAGAAATAAAATGTTGCCTACTGAGTATGATTACCTTGGAGAAGTCTACCAAAGGGGAGAGGAGAGGAGTCATGGAGCTTTTGTTAGATTATGCTAACTGGCATCATCCATCACCAAAGTTCATTTCTATTTCAAAGCAGAAAAGATAAACTTTCAGCTACAAAGAAAACCAGAATATTAATTATCACATTAAATTCCTGCCAGTTTTATGTACTACTGAAGCTTTATTTTTGTGTGCTAGGCATCCATACAGAGAATGTTTTAAGTCTTTTCTGTTATTAAAGCAAATGGATGTTATATATTGATAACACTATATATGTTTAGGCATTTGTGTATATGTATTATATATAATATATACATATATACATGTATATATATGGCAGAGAGAGAAAGTATGTGTGTTTGAGGTATAGTTCCTTTTCCCAGTTCTTTATATTACGTAGAGGGCTATCACAAACTGGGGCTTATGGGCCAAATCTAGCAGGTTGCCTCTTCTGTATGAATTTTTATAGTTCTTAAATACTTTAAATACCTTAAAGAATATTTCATGACATAAAAAAGTTGTAAGAAAATCATTTGGCAATGTTCACAAAAATAACAATGTACTGGATGTTGCTTCTTTGTTACAAATTAACATAATACCTATAGTGTCTTGTAAGCTACACTAGCTAAATTGCCTGAAATATTTACTATCTAGGCTTTAACAGAAAAAAATTATTAACTCTTAATTCTCTGGTGCTGTGCACCACGGCCCCGGTCTGCGCTCTATGCGCTAGACCCTAGTTCGTGAGCTTTGGGCGATATGAAGACATTAAAATTATAGGAATATTATTTATGGTTTATCTGTAATGCATATCATGTAAGCATTTCTGATTCCTTTTATTAAAAGTTTTATTTTATATGTACCAGTATTTTACCTGCAGGTATATGTGCAACATGCATGCAGTGCCTTCAGAAGCTAGAAAGAAGGTATTGGATCTCCTAGAACCAGAGTAACAGAAAATTGTTGCCTGCTCTGTGGTTGGTTATCCAGAAGAACAGCCAGTGTGCTCTTAACAGCTGAGCCACCTCTTAGGCAGCACCCCACTTTTCCTTTTAGTTTACACTTAATTATTTATACTGTGAATGTGGAACATACAGAAGACATGCTATGTGTGTGGTCAGAAGACTACTGGCAGGAGTTGCTTCTCTCCTTTCCCTGTGTGTGCCTAGGAATCTCACTGACCCAAAATTAATTGTTTAAAATTAGCAATTTCAAATTTAAATTTAATTTAGCAATTTTAAACAATTAAATCTATTCTTTACACACCTATTATCTCACAAATAATTTCAGGTACTTATTATTTATAAGATTCCAGGTTTTTCTTTTTAAGGAAATTTTAAAAATACATAAAGCTGAAGCGTTTAAGCACTTGGTATTAGAGAGTGACACAAATAGATAAAAAGGTCACCAGGCCTGGGGCACATACCTGTAATCTCCAAATTCAGGAGATGGAAGCAAGAGCACCAAGTTCTACCATATCCTTAGCTACACAGAGACTCAAGCCTAAGCTGCACGAAAGATGTCTCAAACAGTAACAGCAAAGGAAGGAGTTGACTAGAAGAGACAACAAAGAGCCCTATTCTGATACGTGGAATTAAGCTAATGCAATGAGGAGAGAAGGGAAAGCAGGAGAGGTGAGGAATGAGAATGGATATATGTGTAAACCCAAAGGTAAGAAGGTTTTGCAGAAAATGGCAGCATCATTAGGAGAAACCAAATACTCAAGCTAGTAACTAGAGGTGACTGAGGCCAGCTTCAGAAATACAGACCTTGAAACTGCTACAGTATACTTATGAGGAAGTCAACATAGAAGCAACAGAGCGTGAGAAACTCCAAAGGGGTCAGGCAAGGCATCACAGACAGACACAAATGCAATTCTGTACAATGCCTTTAACACCTTAATACCTGCAGGTTCTAAGAACAACATAATTAAGGGGTTTTAATTTTCTGCTATGCATAAGTATGAGCATATGTGTATGTATATGAGTGTGTGTAAGTGTTGGGAATATTATCTTAAGGTGTGTTACTTTTGTTTATGATGCATTTTATTTAACTATGTGAATCTGTGATACTTAGCCTGTCTTGAACACCTGATAATTTAATAAAGATCTGAATAGCCAATAGCGAGGCAGGAGAAAGGACAGGTAGGGCTGGCAGGCAGAGAGAATATACTGAAGGAGAAAACTGGGAGAAAGGGTTTGTAGTAGTAGTCTGAAAAGGAGGAGGACATCAGGGGCCAGACACCAGCTACACAGCAATCCATGGAGTAAGAGTAACATTTAAAGAAGCAAGAGAAGAAGAAAAACACAGAGGCCAAAGGGTAGATGAGATAATATAAATTAAGAAAAGTGGGCAAGAAACAAGCCAAGCTAAGGTTGGACGTTTATAAATAAGAATAAGACACCATGTGTGATTATTTGGAAGCTGGGTGGCAGGCCCCACAAAAGAGTCCAAAGAGCTAACATCATATTACTACATGTAAGCACTTATGGAATACAGCTTAGGAAGAGTTTTGATATAAACATTCCATTTCTATGGTTCAAAATGATGAGTCATAACTGGGTATGGTGAGGCTCACCTTTAACCCCAGCACTTAGGTGACAGGTGGATCTCTGTGATTTGAAAGCCAGCATGGTCTGCATAGTGAGTTCCAGGACAGCTAAAGTTACATTAATAGAGACTCTTTTCTCAAAAGCAAGCAAGCAAACAAACAAACAAACAAACAAAAAACAGGAACCACAAGGAAACTTCAAATTATTAAATGCACAGAGGAAACAGCCAAATAATAACTTTCTAAATTCTTTTGATTTGTTTATGAGTATTTTGCCTTCATGTAAGCATATGAACCATGTGAGTGCCTGGAGTTCAGAAGAGGGTGTTGGATATCCTGGAACTGGAAATAGGGATGGTTGTGAGCCACCCTGTAGGGGCTGGGGACTAAACCCAGGGTCCTTGGCAGGAGCATCAAGTGCTCATAACCACTGAGCCATCTCTTCAGCTCCAGATAACTCTAAATTCTACTCTTAAATAAATATACTGTTATGGTTTGAATGTGAAATATACCTCCCAAAAGCTAACATGTTTGAACCCATGATTCCCAACTAAAAGTACTGTCTGGAAGGCTGTGAAAACTTTAGGGAGTGAAGTTTCACTGCAGGAAGTGGGCCACTGCAGTAGGCTGTAAGGGTTTCTAATTTTATGTGTTTTGATGGTATTGTTTTGATTTAATGAAGAAAACTCGATTAAGAAAGCACTAACAAGAATCAGGCGATATAGCTAGTGGATTTGAAATTTTATAGCCTGGTCCTACTTCCTGTCTGCTTTCTGCTTCCTATTCTTTTGAGGGATGAGTAGTCCCAGAGAAGTCCCTCTCCTCCCAGAGTTAGAGCCACTCATCCTATCACGGTTGTCTGGCTATGACTGAGTCAAAAAGCATCCTACGTTGCTTTTGTCAAAGCAGTGAGAAAACTAACACATATAAAGAAAAGAACAAAACTCATAACTAGAGAAGAAATATTTCCATAAATATAAACCCCTACTAGTTAAAAAATAGGTTGGTCTTACTTGGGAAGGGGAATAATCTCAAGTTTATAAAGACTATGCAGAGAAAGGGGGTATATTTTACAATAACCATTAGTTAATAGAACACTAGTGACTAAGGGGTCTTTTGAGATAGTTTTGAGATTTATCCCAAGCAACCAAGAGGAAACAACCTCAAAAAGTCCCATAGGCAGTAGCAGGACCAATAATAGACATTTCTGCCCCTTCCATAACTAGATGATCTCATAGTTTTATGAAAAATAATGACTATCTGGTCATTATTATTTATTCACTTATACCACTGAGCATTACAAATACTTGAAAATTACAGAAATGGCACTTATCCCTATTATTCTTATAATAAAAACTGTGAGCAATAATGTACAGAAGTCTAAAAGTATTTAAAGTACCCATAATAATAAATATTTAAGATACATTATAATCTAGGAACTTTACACAGTGGGCTATATATTATAATGTGTGTGTTTTAAGCAGTTATGCTATGAAAACACATAAGGCCTCTGTAGATAAGTTAATTTATGCTGCTCAGGGAAATACTTTTAATTTAATAATAAGCATGACAAAAGGTCAGTAAGAGCCTAAAGCTGAACAAGAGGACAGTTAAGGCATTGGTGATAAACTTTATGTGGACAAAGTATTACACTGAAATTTGTCAATAAATGCTGGAACAGATGCAAGGTGTTTATAAGGTTCTACTTGGAAGACTTTACAGTAAACCAACAAGCTCTTCTCGATATCGGAAAAATGGAACAGTCATTACCCAGAGTGGCTCGTGATGTGATACGCTGATAGATTAAGCAGTGCAAAGAGAAACACACATATATATCAAGGCAATCATCGGACCTTCCTTCCAAATACTACATAATTAGCCTTCTGGGAACAACAACAAATGAAACTACTCCAGTTTTTTTTTTTTTTTTTTTTTTTTTTTGATTTTTGAGACAGGGTTTCTCTGTAGTTTTTTGGTTCCTGTCCTGGAACTAGCTCTTGTAGACCAGGCTGGCCTAGAACTCACAGAGATCAACCTGCCTCTGCCTCCCAAGTGCTGGGATTAAAGGCGTGCGCCACCACTGCCCAGCTTTACTCCAGTTTTAAAACCATTTAATATGCACAACATTGTAAATACACTAAAAAGTGACCAGTACTTAATAATGCTTACTGAGAATTATTAGAAGCAAGTTATTAAAGCAGAATTTAAGAGTATTATTGCTACTAACAAGAACAAGCTGTTTCTACCTTAACACATTTAAAGAACCATAGAGTTAACACATGTGAGTCACCACAGCCGATTCTTCCCTAGGAGGTGAGCACAGAACTATATTCAGGAAAGCTTGTCAAAAATTCTGTTGGTATGTGTCCCCCTCCTAAGTCCTAGGGCATCTTTTCACTATGTTGAGTCAATATTAGAAAGCATTGCTTGGGAATTCAAGTTAATGACCACATTTCACTAACTAGTGGGCAGAAAAGATACAAACAGAGGAAACAAAAGGACAAAGTTTGTAAAAGATTAACAAGTAAGAAATAGCAGTAAATAGAAAACAAGATCATAAGAGTTCAAGTAGTAACAAAAACTGATCTTTAACTATACTAATGAATTATGTGACTATAACCTTTAAAAACATTCATAATTTTAATAACAACTTAAAAGTGTAACATTAAAGAAACATTAAATATTAAATCTTTTAGGATAATTACTTTTAAAATATACTAATTTTACAATATAAAGACTGATCCAATCTCTAATCTGTCCTGTATATAGCTAAATACATCTATACAAGAGAAATTCTATCAATTATGTATGAATTAACATGAAAGTTGGTAGTTGAGAATATTTGTACTGCTGTATGAACAGTAGTGATAATACTATAAAGATAACTTTTTATAGTATCTATAAAGATAACTATTGGACTCCAAGTGGCCAAGTTTTGCCCCTAGGCCCCACCTCTAGACTGCTCTGACTGCCAGGCCTAGCACCTAGAGGCATAGAATTGGCCAGTCCCATCTCCAGACTACTCTAAAGGGCATAAAAACCAAGCCAAACCAACCAAACAAACAAACAAACAAAAACCATGACGAGGCCACAGAATCCTAACAATCAGAATCCCACCAATATCTCAGCTTGCCCCAAGATCAGACTACTGAACCCCGGACTACCCTGAAAAGGTCTGCCTCCCAAGAAACCTGCCTCCTATGCAGTTCTTTGCGGCTTTTCTCCTGCGCTGAGGCAACCACCCTCTTGCATCTTTTCCAATAAATCTCTGGTGTGAGGTTTGTTGTGCAGTGTGACTTTGTGGTATTCCTTGGCTTCTGACTGCCAGGATACCTATCCCCTCAGAGATGTGACACTTACAGTTACAATGTCTTTAAAGAAACTAAGGGCTTTAGCTTTTAAGATGGTTCTATATTAGCAATATATAATAGGCATTTATAAATAAAAATCCCCAAATTTAGTATGTATTCAGGAAGACTTTAGCACAGATTCAACAGAATCAAGGCATTTTAAAGACAAGGTTTTCAAAGGAGTATAACAAATGCATCCATTAACAGTTACCTATTTAAAAGAGGTAACCCAGACCCAAAAAGATGAACATGGGATGTACTCACTCATAATTGGTTTCTAGCCATAAATAAAGGTCACGGAACCTAAAGAAGCTAAATAAGAAGGTGAACCCAAGAAAAAACATATAGTTATCCTCTTGGCTAAGGGAAGTAGACAAAATTGCCGGGGAGAAAATTGGGATCTTGGGGGTGGGGTGGGTTGGGGATAAGGGGA
>NW_026068202.1:876014-901152 GCF_014885135.2 Alexandromys fortis
GGGGAGGACCTTGGACTTTCCACAGGGCAGGGAACCATGACTGCTCTTTGGATTGGAGAGGGAGGGGGAGAGGAGTGGGGGGAGGGGGAGAAGAGTGGGGGGAGGGGAAGGGAAATGGGAGGCTGGGAGGAGGCGGAAATTTTTTTTTCCTATTCTCAATAAAAAAAACAGTTACCTATTTAATAAACAAATCAAGTAAAGATAATATTGCTCAGGTGGAAGTTCCATCCCAAGTCTCCTCCCCGGGAATTGCCTCAGTCAAGACTCTTATCTCCAAAAAAGCCCGCCAAATGATGACCCCTTCCCAGAGATGCTCAAGACCATTCCCAGGGGGTATTTAAATTTTATCCCAGAGAACAAACACATGGTTTTCTCCTTTTCTGGCTCCTCTCTGAGGGGCTAGAAAGCCATCTGGTGATGGGGAAGCTCAACCAATCACATCTGGTTAGGGTGTGGTCGCCTGGAGCCCAGAGAGAAAAACCAGAGATGCAGGTGCGGGGCTCTCTCTGCACGGTGCTTGCTGGGCCATTTTGGATTTTGGACATCCCACTCTTGTAGCGTGAGTTCCCCCTTTTCAACTATTAAAATATAACTGTTGTTTTTGAGCTGGTCTGGTTATTTATCATACCGAACTAACTTGCGACAATCTGGGAGTGTTGTTATCCATTAAACCTGGGATTTTTCTAATTCGGTTTGATTGGTCTGATTTGGATTATTGCGCTGGTAGAGAGGTTTATCGGGGTGTAGAAACTTTTCATCTGGAGGTCCCATGGAGGAGACTATTTCTCCCATTGGAGCCAAAGCACATGGTAGAAAACACCCTTCTCCTCACACCTGCTCTCTGCCAGGCTAAGATTGGCTTTGTCCGGGTAAGTTCCAAGTTCTAAATCATAACCTTAGAGGCCCCTGGCCTCAGGTGATTTTCGGACTGTCCTGCCAAAGACACAGCCTGCCAGGCTCCCGACCTGTTACAGGGACAAAGAAAGGGCCTGCCTTGTCCTGTGAGATTCCTTTTTCAGGAGACGTCCTGTTCAAGGTATTTCTCACACCCTCTGTTTATTTTTGACCCAAAGTCTACCACAAGGGATGTATTACACTAGGCTATGGGTCTCAGCATAGACTTGCAAAATGGGTATCTACAATTTGAGGCCTGATCCCCAAATGTCCTTGGGTGGCCTGTTACAATATCTTTTTAAATTGGGCTATCCAACACTGTACATCCTTGACACCTAAAACTTTTTGCCGGTGTGGAAACAATTAAACAACCCCCCCCCCATATGCCCACGGTTTCTGGATGCTGGTTCTCCTGCTCCCCCTCCTCAACCCCCTTCCCCACTTCTCTCACTGTTTGCTGTTGTGTGCATTTCTGGCGTGTGCTCAGGTCACTCTGGGCTTCTCCCTGCATTGGATCCATTCCCTGTCCTCCCACTCTGAGCTGCATCAGCATTCTGTCCTTATGTTTTTGTTCTCCCTTACAGCATCTGCTGATCTGGCCCTCAATGGAACCACCTGTGTGCTCACCTGGCTTTTGCAGCCTACTCCAGGATTTTTAAGCTGTTTTGTTCGTCTGTCTGTTAATATATATGTGTGTAAATAATGTGTGTAAATAAAGTATGCTTGTTTTATGTCTGTGTATATATGTGTGCTTGTTTTAAAATCTGTAAAACTTATAGGTCCAGATTACTACAACAGCTCTGAAAAAATACAAATACATGAATAACCACTATCTTTGGTTGAAGTCAAAACAGAAACCTCAGCATCATCTTTGGTAAGAGTACCCATGGACGCTGGTCCTACCAAGGAGACAGTCCACCTCCACTATCCTTTGGCTTACTAAAATATCCTTTCTAATTGTCTTGCTTCTATATGTTGTAACTAACTGGGTAAACTATATGTCTAAATTTAGATACACCTGACAGGTAATGGTGCCCTGATTCTCAAGCGTCTTTACAGATCCGACAGTATGGCATTTAACGAAAGAGCTTCCTATGACAGAGAGAGATGCCAGCTCCTGCACCACCCTGTAGCTCTTCCAAGAAGATACATAGTTTTGAAAGACCCTGCCTGGAGGCTTGCCTTTGGGTATGGCAAAGTCACCCACACAGCAAAAAGCTGCCTCATCAGCTTCCTCGATATATACTGGGAGATCAACTGTCTAATCCTGCCAAGACAGGCAGACTGAACCTTACCCCCACAGAAAAATCTGTCAGGCCTCCTGGGATTAGCAGCTAAAGGCAAGTACTGCTTCATCAAAGGCCACAGAAAGATTTGGGATTGCCTGCATAGCTGAAAAAAGCTGTCTCACTTCTGCTCACTTACTTATCCCTCTCCAATCTGTCTAATGGCATTTGATGACTTAGGGTGCTGGTAGCTCATTACTTCATTATTTAAGTTTCCTGCTAAAGGACAGACAGGTGTGCCTCTTTCACAGGCTTCATAGGACAAAATTTAAAAGGTTTCAGGTGTATCTTCAGAGGTTCAGAATTTCCAATTTTCTTTAATTGTCTTCTAAAATGTTCATGCTTTTTAACCTAAAGCCCTAGCCTTTTGCTATGACACCAAGATATAAATCTGTTCCAGCTGTCTTACAGAAACCTGCAGGTTCCTGGGAAAAGTTCTGCTGCTGCATCAAGAAATCCGGTCTAGTGGAAACTAACGGTCTCCGGAGCCTATTTTCACCCCACCCATTTTCAAGCTTATTTTATACATCATTACTCCTGCCTGGGCCAAGATCAACCTGCAGTGGGTTCTCCAGATAATACCAGCACCTATACCAGCTCACCAGCTCCTGGGACTTCACCATTGGTATCACCTCTCTAGGTTCAAATGGGCACCCACCCAGCAACTGAAATCTGGTTTTAAAGGGCACATCTGCTCTCATCTCATCCATTTACCCTTGCCTCTCCTTTACAACCAGGGCACTTCTCCATCCCATTCTTTCTGGCAGTTCAATCTCTTTTTTTCTACTAGCAACCTGCCTTCTCAGCTCCCTCAAGGAACAGATGCCTTGAGGTTTCCAGGATGGTAGTTATTGGATGTCTCACCATCCACACCTCCTGCTGAGCGTGAACCCACATACTCCCAACTCTCCCCTCCCCCACATCACTCCATGCCCGAAGGAAGTAGCCAGAATTGAGCCAATGCACCTATACCCAAAGTTTGGAAATGTTTGAGTTAGGCTATACCACAGCCCCTGGCATTCATATATCCAAAGAGTCTGGAATGTCCAAGTTGAAGTTCCATTCCAAACCCCTCCCCTGGGAGTTGCCTCAGTCTAGACTCCATCTCTGAAAAAGCCCACCAAAGGATGACCCCTCCCCAGAGATGCTCAAGACCACGCCCACAGGGTATTTAAATTGTACCCTAGAGAACAAACATGTGGTTTTCTGGTCTTCCTTCCCCAGCTCCTCTCTGGGGGGCTGGAGGGCCATCTGGGAGCATTTGTATCCAGTAATTTTTTTTTTTTCTAATTCGGTTTGATTTGGTCTGATTTGGTCAGTGGAAAGGCTTATAGGGGTGCAGAAACATTTCAAATATATTGATAGGTCGTACATGCCATTCCCCCCCCCCACATTTAAGATAATGTAAGTCTTAACTTAGACAACAATGAAGACACTAAGAGAGACTTACATAGATCTAATCTACATGGGAAGTAGAAAAAGATAAGATCTCCTGAATAAATTGGGAGCATGGGGACCTTGGAGGAGGGTTGAAAGGGGGAAGGGAGAGGCAGGGAGGGGAGCAGAGAAAAATGTAGAGCTAAATAAAAATCAATAAAAAAGATTAATATCTTAGATTTAAAAAGATATGTAAGTTTTATAAGTTATTTTAAAAATCAGCAAAAGAAGAGAAAAGAAACCCAAACCCTATTATTTTCAGTATGAGAGTACTGAAAAAGTACTTTATCTTAGGGGATGTTAACATTATTGATCTTGATTACATTATA
The DNA here is from genome assembly GCF_014885135.2 of Alexandromys fortis. NCBI lineage: Eukaryota > Metazoa > Chordata > Mammalia > Rodentia > Cricetidae > Alexandromys > Alexandromys fortis. The sequence goes on from NW_026068202.1 coordinate 879,961, forward strand.
TTTCAAAAGGCTGGCAAGCTGCATGGGTTTTTGTTGTTGTTGTTTTCTAATATAATGAAATAACTTTACTGATAAAGTTCTTTTAGAATGAATAAAGAGGTAAGAACTTCTAAGACAAAGCAAACACTGACGACCACATATTATCAGCACACATTTTCTAGCATAGAAAATTGGAAAGAAACCAGGCTTACCTCTACACAGGCTTTCATCCCTGAGGCTGCAGCATAGTGAAGGGGTGTGTTCTTTTTGTTATCAACAGCATCAATAGCTGCTCTTTCGTATTCACCCTGGTCAAGCTTTGCTCCTTTCCACCTTAAGATCATCTGCAGACAGTCTGCCCTCCTGCAATCATCTTCCACAGGCCGTGCTAAGCGAGGATGAAGGGGTCCTTCAGATATCATGATTTGAGGCCCCATACACAACAGGTGCATAGATGTCTCATTGTGTACGTTCCGTTTATTGGGGTTTCCATCTCTACCAAAGAGAAAAGTCCTGAAAGGAAAAGGAATGATAAAAACAACTTTTTCCAACCTAAAAATACAAAGATAACAATTTTAAAGGTAAGCTGTACTTCAGAACTAAAAATCCAACTTCTATTGAAGTGTCTGTATGACTAATTCATTCAGTTAAGGAGACTGGGAGCCGCAAAATGGCTTAGACGGCAAAGAGCTCATCACACAAGTCTGACAGTCTGAATTTTGGGCACAGAACTCATGGCAGAACTGACTCTTCAAAGTTGTCCTTTGACCTCCACCATGGGCTGTGGCACATGTATGACTGCCCCATACACAAGAAAAATGAACGTTAGTGTCTATAAAGTATATGAGAATAAAAATAGAAAAGGAAAAGGAAGAGAAAAAAGAAAGCAGAAAGAAGGAGGGGGATAGAGGATGTTCTAATCCAAAAGAGTACTTTAAAAAAATTAACAGAAATAAAAAAATGAAAATAAAGGAAAAGCCCTGACATGCCATATGACTCAAGGAACCTCCAAAGAGGCCACTGAGTTTATTCTTTTGTTGGTCACCTACTGCTGGGCATGCAGCAGTAGATAGTTTGTTTCCCTGCTGAGACTTACTTGAAGGAAACTAAAGACTGCTTCTGGATTAGGGATGGGGCATGGTGTCCACTCCTACTTTAGCTTCTAGACACCACAGAAGAGTTTTTCAAAAGACTCAATCTGTCTTAACACATGTTTTGATTGAGCATAGTTTATGAACAAAAAAATAGTTTAGAAAATGGGAAGGCAATTTTAAATTGCCTTTTTAAATAGCTGAATACTCATATTTGATACTATACCAAAAGTTTAACAAGTGATAGATTATTAAAGGTTAGTTAAAAATTGTATGAATGAACTTTTTGCAGTGTTAATTAAAAGTCTAATGGTCTAAGTTACATTTAAAAAATTTTAATAAATGCAGAACTTTAAACAATCAAACAAATGTGAAATATATTGATTCACTGAGTTAGGGACACTCTAATTTTATTATATAATAAATTACATTCGTTTTTATCTCTACCAATTTTATTAGAAGGTAAGAACTCAGAAGTTGTCAAGTTGAACATAAAGAATGAGTCTTTCAAAATTTTAGCATTCACTTGAAAGATCAAAGAAAAGAGAAAAAAAGAACAAGAAAGTAACACATCAGTCCAAATGGATCTGTCAATCAACTGGTCAAGAAAATCCTCTCAGGAAAAACTGTCTGCTATAGAGAATTAAGAAATAATACAAAAGTTGCCTAAATTATAGAATGATTAGCAGTTGCTTTACTTGAAAGATTTAATTAGTTTTTGAGAAAATGCCAGCCTAGGGCCTCAGTTGTCATTCACCATTTGAGAATAGTACTGTATTGCAGTGGGCAACAATAAATGAAAAAACTCATAACTGTCCAAAATGCTGAAAATAAGTGACAATAGAATGTTCAGCCTCAATCAGGATACGGATCACCCCCTGTAAGACTCAGGGAGCATTGCAGAAGAGGAGTGGAAAGAATGCAAGAGCCAGGAGACAAAGAGATATGCAGCAAAAAGATATTTTCTGGACATGACATAGCAAATATAGTACTCTTTTCCTTAACTCACTAAAGCTGTGTTGATCTGCACATGACTTGCACAAGATTGAGTTACTCAGTATTTTATCATGAGTAGGAGAAGAGCCCATGAGGCCCCTTCCCTCCCAGAGGGTTTGTTGACAGATAATGGTCCAAAGGGATTATTGCAAAGCAATGTGAACAATGACCAAAGAGGTCATTCTATAATTTAGGCAACTTTTGTATTATTTCTTAATTCTCTGTAACAGACAGTTTTTCCCTGAGAGGATTTTCTTGACCAGTTGATTGACAGATCCATTTGGACTGATCCTTAGGTGAGGGGACACTAATGTGTCACTTTTTTGTTCTTTTTAAACAGAAAGCCTCCAGCTAACTAATAATGCTATGTATAGACAGTTATCTATTAATGACCTTCTGGGAAGACCAAGATGTCATACCTATAACCCAGAGCAAATCTATGACTCAGATCTCAATTCCAGTAATCAGAATTCTTAGTTTTATAAGTCTCTGATAATGAGGAAGAGCTATAACTAGTGACTGCTAATAGTTACTTTTCCCCCCAGTTCTAATGCAAAATGTCTTTAAATTAGTCTTAATCTCTTTAATCACTTTCAGTGTATTGGGAGAATACACTGATCTCCAACGGTCCGTTTGACTACTGTTCACTCTGACCCTTGAAAGTATTCTTTTGTAATCTAATGTATTTTCAACATTACACTCTGGATATCAATACATCCAAAGCAACAAAGCACTATTAGCACTTTTGGTCTGATTTAGAGATAATACAAAAGATCATACTAAATCACAATCCTATCAAATTATTTGGGTACCCTCAGTTTTAGAAAACTTAACCTAGAATAATAGTATCATGTAACACAAACATGTCAGTATACATTTTCAAATATCACAAACATTTTCCTTTCCACTGATTACTTAACAACGGGTTGAAGTTAATACTTACCCTAATATTCTATTCATTCCATGTCTAGCAGCATAGTGTAATGGAGTGTTGTGTTGATAGGGCTCTCCATAGGATGTATTTGGATCAAGGGATTCTTTTAGTTGAGGATTATTTTCATATATTTGGCAAGCGAGGTTTTCATCACCATTGATGAGAGCTTTACGGAATTTGGTGGTTGTATTTCCCATGTTTTGTGTTATTTTCTGATAGGCAGTGGCACTTTTTTCCTTCAGCCACTTCTTGAATACTTCTACATGTTCCACATTCTAATGAAGGAGAAGTAATCAAATTAGAGTGTAACAGTAATTACAAAGCAGTATCCAACGTTGCCAATTACAAATATTAATAACATCTGTGAAGCAGATGAAGAAAATAAACAATATTACATGCTGTCAAATTTGCCATACTTTTAACACTGGTCAAATTAACCTCTTATTAAATTTTAACATTTTCCCATATAAAGACTGTAAGGTTACACAGCTGTATTTTATCTAGAAAAGTTTCTTTTATATATATAAACTTTTCACATGAGCAGGAATCAATTTCACTGACTTTTATGGCTGAATACATTTGTAATTCATGAGGACTAATTTTGGTTGTCAACCCAAGGACATCAAGAATCAAATAAAAGCTAAGCAGCTGGGCATACCTGGGGACAATTTGAGGTGAGCAGACACACCCTAACACTGGGCTGCACCTTCTGGCAGGACCCCACATAAAAGCACATGGAAGAAGGGAGCTTTTGCTTTTTGCCTTCTCATCTTCACTCCTGCTGGAAAGTCACCTTTCTGTTGCTGAGGTATTCAGCATTAGAACTGACTTTTTCAGAATCCTAATGCAGATGGAAGACAAGCAGCTCTCCAAGAAAACTCAGGCTCACTGACTGAACAGCTAAAAGCTTCTTGACCTTCTGGTCCAAAGATAAACTACTGTTGGGCTACAAGGATTAGTCTGTAAGTCATTCTAACACCCCCCCACACACACAACATGTACATGCAAACACGTGCAGGTACACAGTATTCTGTCAGTTCTGTTCCTTTAGAAAACCCCAACTAAAACACAAACCAGTGAATTACATGTAGTTATTACTAAGTCAATTTGTGGATTATTAAAAAAAAGAACAAAAAGTTTTCTTCAATTAAGAAATACAGTTCAGGAAAAATGAAACTGCTAAGTACTTAGTAGAAAAGGACTTAAAATATAAATACATATGTAACTATACAACTTATTGATACTCAGATAAAAACAGCAAAAATAATAACGCTGATCAAACAGAAAGTGGAGATGGTAATTATTCTACCTTCCAAAATTATTCAATTTTCTGCTATAAAAGGATTCAAATCGGGGCTGGAGAGATGGCTCAGAGGTTAAGAGCACTGGCTGCTCTTCCAGAGGTCCTGAGTTCAATTCCCAGCAACCATATGGTGGCTCACAACCATCTGTACTGAGATCTGGCGCCCTCCTCTGGTATGCGGGCATACATCAAGGCAGAATGTTGTATACATAATAAATAAATAAATCTTTTAAAAAGAAAAGGATTCAAATCAATGCTGAAAATATTAAATGTCTGTGCACACTACATATGTGAAGAACTCATAATGATCATCAAATGGGCAATCTGAGGTAGGGGAGGGAAAAGCAAGAAATGAAAAATATGTCAGATAAGTGAAATGTCACACTTGCTAACACTACTCTTTTTTTTTAATTTATTTATTTATTTATTAAAGATTTCTGTCTCTTCCCCACCGCCGCCTCCTCTTTCCCTCTCCCTCCCCCAACCAAGTCCCCCTCCCTCGTCAGGCCAAAGAGCAATCAGGGTTCTCTGCCCTGTGGGAAGTCCAAGGACCACCCACCTCCATCCAGGTCTAGTAAGGTGAGCATCCACGAAACTGCCTAGGCTCCCACGAAACCAATAGGTCCAGTAGAATCAAAAACCCGTTGCCATTGTTCTTGAGGTCTCAGTAGTCCTCCTTGTCCGCTATGTTCAGCGAGACCAGTTTTGACCCAGGCTTTTTCAGACCCAGGCCAGCTGGCCTTGGTGAGTTCCTGATAGAACATCCCCATTGTCTCAGTGTATGGGTGCACCCCTCGCGGTCCTGAGTTCCTTGCTTGTGCTCTCTCTCCTTCTGCTCCTGATTTGGACCTTGAGATTTCAGTCCGGTGCTCCAATGTGGGTCTCTGTCTCTGTCTCCTTTCATCGCCTGATGAAGTTTAATATTCAGGAGGATGCCTATATGATTTTCTTTGGGTTCTCCTTCTTATTTAGCTTCTCTAAGAACCCGAATTATAGGTTCAATGTCCTTTATTTATGGCTAGAAACCAAATATGAGTGAGAACATCCCATGTTCCTCTTTTTGGGTCTGGCTTACCTCACTCAGGATGGTGTTTTCTATTTCCATCCATTTGCCTGCAAACTTCAAGAAGTCCTTGTTTTTTACTGCTGAGTAGTACTCTAATATGTATATATTCCATACTTTCTTCATCCATTCTTCAATTGAAGGGCATCTAGGTTGTTTCCAGGTTCTGGCTATTACAAACAATGCTGCTATAAACATAGTAGAGCATATACTTTTGTTGTGTGATAAGGCCTCTCTTGGGTATATTCCCAAGAGTGGTATTGCTGGGTCCATGGGTAGGTTGATCCCAAATTTCCTGAGAAACCTCCACACTGCTTTCCAGAGTGGTTGCACAAGTTTGCATTCCCACCAGCAATGGATGAGTGTACCCCTTTCTCCACAACCTCTCCAGCAAAGGCTATCATTGGTGTTTTTGATTTTCGCCATTCTGACAGGTGTAAGATGGTATCTTAAAGTTGTCTTGATTTGCATTTCCCTGATCGCTAAGGAAGTTGAGCATGACCTTAGGTGTCTTTTGGCCATTTGAACTTCTTCTGTTGAGAGATCTCTGTTCAACTCAGTGCCCCATTTTATAATTGGGTTGATTAGCCTTTTACGGTCTAGTTTCTTGAGTTCTTTATATATTTTGGAGATCAGACCTTTGTCAGTTGTGGGGTTGGTGAAGATCTTCTCCCAGTCAGTGGGTTGCCTTTCTGTCTTAGCGACAGTGTCCTTTGCTTTACAGAAGCTTCTCAGTCTCAGGAGGTCCCATTTATTCAATGAGGCCCTTACTGTCTGTGCTGCTGGGGTTATACGTAGGAAGTGGTCTCCTGTGCCCACGTGTTCTAGAGTACTTCCCACTTTCTCTTCAATCAGGTTCAGTGTGTTTGGACTGATATTGAGGTCTTTCACCCACTTGGACTTGAGTTTTGTGCATGGTGATAGATATGGGTCTATTTTCATTCTTCTACAGATTGACATCCAGTTTTGCCAGCACAATTTGTTGAAGATGCTCTCTTTTTTCCATTGTATACTTTTAGCTCCTTTATCGAAAATCAGGTGTTCATATGTTTGTGGGTTAAAGTCAGGGTCTTCTATTCGATTCCATTGGTCGACTTCTCTGTTTTTATGCCAATACCAAGCTGTTTTCAATACTGTAGCTCTGTAATAGAGTTTGAAGTCAGGGATGGTAATGCCTCCAGACGTTCCTTTATTGTATAAGATTGTTTTGGCTATCCTGGGTTTTTTGTTTTTCCATATAAAGTTGATTATTGTCTTCTCCAGATCTGTGAAGAATTTTGATGGGATTTTGATGGGGATTGCATTGAATCTATAGATTGCTTTTGGTAGAATTGCCATTTTTACTATGTTGATCCTCCCAATCCAAGAGCAAGGGAGATCCTTCCATTTTCTGGTGTCCTCTTCTATTTCTTTCTTCAAAGACTTGAAGTTCTTGTCAAATAGATCTTTCACTTCCTTGGTCAGGGTTACCCCAAGATATTTTATGCTCTTTGTGGCTATCGTGAAAGGTGATGCTTCTGTGATTTCCCTCTCTGTTTCCTTATCCTTAGTGTATAGGAAGGCAACTGATTTTTTGGAGTTGATCTTGTATCCAGCCACGCTACTAAAGGTGTTTATCAGCTGTAGGAGTTCTTTGGTAGAATTTTTGGGGTCGCTTATGTATACTATCATGTCATCTGCAAATAACGAAAGCTTAACTTCTTCCTTTCCAATACGAATCCCCTTGATCCCCTTATGTTGTCTTATTGCTATTGCTAGAACTTCAAGCACTATATTGAAGAGGTATGGAGAGAGTGGACATCCTTGTCTTGTTCCTGATTTTAGTGGGATGGCTTTGAGTTTTTCTCCATTTAATTTAATGTTAGCTGTCGGTTTGCTGTAGATAGCTTTTATTATATTTAGGTATGACCCTTGTATCCCTATTCTCTCCAAGACCTTTATCATAAAGGGGTGTTGAATTTTGTCGAATGCTTTTTCCGCATCTAATGAAATGATCATATGGTTTTTTTCTTTCAGTCTATTTATATGGTGGATTACATTGATAGATTTGCGTATGTTGAACCAGCCCTGCATCTCTGGGATGAAGCCTACTTGATCATAATGGATAATTTTTCTGATGTGTTCTTGAATTCGGTTTGCCAGTATTTTATTGAGAATTTTTGCGTCGATATTCATGAGTGAGATAGGCCTGTAATTCTCTTTCTTGGTTGGGTCTTTGTGTGGTTTTGGTATCAGGGTAACTGTAGCTTCATAAAAGGAATTTGGCAATGACTTTTCTGTTTCTATATTGTGAAATACGTTAAGGAGTATAGGTATTAGCTCTTCTTGGAAGTTCTGGTAGAATTCTGCGTTGAACCCATCTGGTCCTGGGCTTTTTTTGGAAGGGAGATTTTTGATAACAGTTTCTAGTTCTTCGCGACTAACAGGTCTATTTAGATCATTCACCTGGTCTTGGTTTAGCTTTGGTATATGGTACTTATCTAAAAAAATGTCCATTTCTTTTGCATTTTCCAGTTTTGTGGCATACAGGCTTTTATAGTAAGATCTAATGATTCTCTGGATTTCCTCTGTGTCTGTGGTTATGTCCCCCCTTTCATTTCTGATTTTATTTATTTGCGTGTTCTCTCTCTGTTGTTTAGTTAGTTTGGATAGGGGTTTGTCGATCTTGTTGATTTTCTCCAAGAACCAACTTTTTGTTTCATTGATTCTTTGGACTGTTTTCTGTGTTTCTATTTTGTTGATTTCTGCCCTCAGTTTGATTATTTCCAGTCTTCTACTCCTTCTGGGCACCTCTGCTTCTTTTTTTTCTAAAGCTTTCAGGTGTGCCATTAAGTCCCCAATGTATGCTTTCTCTGTTTTCTTTAAGTGGGCACTTAGTGCTATGAACTTTCCTCTTAGCACTGCTTTCATCGTGTCCCATAGGTTTGAGTATGTTGTCTCTTTATTTTCATTAAATTCAAGGAAGACTTTAATTTCTTTCTTAATTTCTTCCTTGACCCAGGTGTGGTTCAGTAGTTGACTGTTCAGTTTCCATGAGTTTGTCGGCTTTCTGGGGGTAGCATAGTTGTTGCCATCTAACTTTAATCCGTGGTGATCTGATAAGACACAGGTGGACACTGATATTCTTTTGTATCTGTGGAGGTTTCCTTTGTTTCCGAGTATATGGTCAATTTTTGAGAAGGTTCCATGAGCTGCAGAGAAGAAGGTATATTCTTTCCTATTTGGGTGGAGTGTTCTGTAGATGTCTGTTAAGTCCATTTGCTTCATTACCTCCAATAATTCTCTTAATTCTCTATTAGGTTTCTGTCTGATTGACCTGTCCATTGGAGAGAGAGGTGTGTTGAAGTCTCCTACTATTAGTGTGTGTGGTTTTATGTCTGCCTTGAGTTTTAGAAATATTTCTTTTACATAAGTGGGTGCTTTTATATTAGGGGCATAGATATTCAGGATTGAGATGTCATCCTGATGAATTGTTCCTGTTATGAGTATAAAGTGTCCATCTCGATCTCTTCTGATTGATTTTAGTTTGAAGTCAGTTTTGTTGGAAATTAGTATGGCCACACCTGCTTTTTTGTTAGGACCATTTGCTTGAAAGACCTTTTCCCAACCTTTTACTCTGAGTAGATGCCTGTCTTTGTGGTTGAGATGTGTTTCTAGCAAACAGCAGAATATTGGATCCTGTTTTCGTATCCAATCTCTTAGCCTGTGCCTTTTTATAGGTGAATTGAGACCATTAATATTAAGTGATATTAATGACCAGTTGTTGTTTACTCCGGTTATTCTTATTGTTTTTTGGTAGTAGAGTTTGCTAACACTACTCTTAAGCAAGGTATTTACCCCTGAAAATATCAACTTCCCATCTGTACATTAAGGAAAACGATTATTTTACAGACATGTGTATAAAATCATAGGAGAAAGTACAATGATATTTGAATATTAATAAATAAAGTTTGCATGAAGATCAGAAAGCAAAACAGCTACACTAGTCAGTCATACAAGCCAGGCAGTGGTGGCACACACCTTTAATTCCAGCAGTCACACTAGCTGGCTATAGAGACAGGGTAGTGGTAGTGCACATCTTTACTCCCAGCACTAGAGAGGAATGTAAGGTGGAATGAGTGAAGAAATGGCTCTCTTCCAATCTGAAGATTTCGTAGAGGTAAGAACTCTTTAGTGGCTTGGCTGCTTTGCTTTTCTGATCTTCAGGATGAACCCCAATATCTGTCTCAGGGTTTTTATTATTCATGCTATAAGGAAGTTTATGTAAAGTATCTATAATAGACCTTGTTTAAGGGGTTCAATGCTAAAAGGTTCTATTCTACTAAGCACCCTTTCTGTATCTATTCTTAAATTACTGTTGCTGTGATGTGACTGCCCCCATGTTACTGTCCCCCAAAGACGATTAGCCTGTTAAACTTTTAGGAATGAATTATGGCATAGAGGAATATCCCTCTAAAGAGGAAACTGGGACCCTAGTCCCTTCTTCACTCTCTTTTTGCCTCCCTGTCACCTTGAGTTAAACAGAACTCCTCTACTACTATATGGCACGACAAACTGTGCTGCCATAGTCCTGATTCTTTGGGGCCTGAAACTTCTGAAACTGAGCAAAAGTAAGTCCTTCCTCCCTTTTCTCAGGTATTTCATCACAATAGCAGAACTATAATGATCAACACTACCATTAAAGCAGACAGTACAAACAAAAGCAGATATGAAAACACGAGTCTTGTGGAGGAGCTGGTAAGTATGTATCACAGTAGATTCTTAGCACTGAATAACAGGTGATAAAACTGAAAACAGTCTGGCACAGATAAGATAAGGAAGCTATATTTTAATATAAATGGACTGATAATTAAAAGCTTTTGTATGGGGCAGAGGTATAATTATTCTATTCCTTACGGAATGTGTGAGAACATAGAAGACAGAAATGTAAATGCAGAGGATGTAGACATTACCCGTTTTATTCAAGGAAAGGTTGGCTACACAAGCATAGTTTTAAAAATCACTTGAAAAATAATATTCATGCTGTGCAGTGAATTATTTTACAAGGAAGTAACAATTTCAAAAAGAACAACTGGAATGATGGAAAATCCTTTAAGTTTCTTATAAAATAGTGATTCTCAAACATGGTTATACATCCTAGTAGTCTAGAGAACTTCAAAGAATCTTATTGGATGGATTAAATTTTTAGAAAGGATATACAGGGGTTGTAGCTAGTACCTAAGCATTGGTGTTTAAAGCCATTCAAGTGATTTCAATATGCAGACTTCACTGTTTTAAAAGCTGCTTCCAACTAACTAACCAACCCTCAGGGTGAGACATTGCCAAGCCAGAAAGCAGGAATTATGTTTACTACAGAAGTACATCTTCAATAAGGCCACAAATTAGTTGTTTACTGACATTTCTGTTACTGGCTTTAAAATTTTTAAATACACAAAAATATTCATATTAATTTAAAAAATATGAATATTGACTTCCCTCAAGCAAAAACAAAACCCAGAGTTTCAGAATGTAGCTGGAAGTATGCTTGTCAATCTTGCATTAAGTCACAGGTTTATTTCCAGACTCACATATACCAGGTGTGGTGACATGAACCTGTAATACCAGCCTTTGGGAGGCAGAGAAGGACGCTCTGGAGTTCAAGGCCATAATAGGCTACAAAGTGAGGTAGAGACCTGCTCGTGGAACATGAAACCCTTACTTTAAAAGAATCACAAAAAAAAAAAAAAAAAAAAAAAAACCCCGGTCTGTTTACCTGAAGACTATCACTGTCAAATAACTACTTTATGCATGTCTATATGTATTTGTATGCATCCAAATATTAGTACATTAATTTGATCACACTACATACTACATACAAAAAAACTGTTGACATTTTAGTCTGACATCTTTAAAGATATCTTTATGGTCTCATTTCAAATTGAAGAAGCAAATCCTATTTCCCACATTTAATATTTTTCGCAGTATATTATAAATTCTTCTGGCATTTTTCAGGAACAGTCTAGATTTTATTTTACTCTTTGTTTTAACAGAGTGCAGAGTAGTTTATTAATTCTCAGTAAAAAAAAAATTTGGTTTGTTGTGTATGGATCTAAGCATTTAGCAACTTAATGTGTTTCTGCTATTGTATGCTGAGAAAGCAACTCACCAAGAAACCAAAGCTGGCCTTGAATTAGTGGTTGTCCTGACTTGGCTCCATCTCCAGAGTGCTGAAATACAGTGTGTGTCACTATGCCTGGCTTACTCGTAAGAACTCCAATCGGTTGACTGTACAGGTTTATCTATACAAATACAAAAGATAACATGTAGACTGTGAAGTGCCTCTCTTAAGAATATGAAAACTTTCATTTGTTCTGGTATTCACTACCCTGATACAATGCTACTTAATTATAAAATTGCTGTGGAAGCACATTCTGCTCCTTCAGCCAGTAGCACTTACAATGCGCTGCTGTGGGAGCTCCTTCCACCTTTAAGACACCAGCCCACTAGGGTGAGGTCTCTTATCCTATAAATGCAACTGTAAAGCTGGCGCTTGCTCTCTTGCTACCGGCTCTCACTTCTGACTGCTAGACTCTGTTCCTCTTCCCCATTTGTGCAAAGGACTGTAATCTAGTACAGTGATCTGTAAGTCTCCCCTAAATAAATAACTCTTTATTATATGCAATTCTGAATGAGTGTGGGATTATTTTGTGACTTCTGCCTTCATGGGGCGCCCAACCATTTGGTTTTAGAATCTCCAACGCTGAGTACCCGTGCATCCTCCGCCAGGATTGGAGCACGCACAGCTCAGTGCAAGTCCTCCCTCAGCCCGCCTCAGCAGCTGCTTGTGCACGAAGCCAGCAGTTCATATATATATGGGTGGGTGGGTGGGTAGGTAGGTAGGTAGGTAGATAGATAGATAGATAGATAGATAGACAGACAGACAGACAGACAGACAGACAGATAGATATTCTCACGCAGAGGCTTTTCTTGCTACGGACTGACCGTGGTTATTTATATTTTCTCATTACATGCCTTGGAGCAGCTTTAAGACCCCGTGCATCCCACCGCCTGCCTCTTGCCAGCTCACACCGCAGAAACTCAGGTGAGACACGGGCTTCCCAAGTCTGAGACAGCTGTTCCACAGCTTCTAACAATTTGTCTGCATTTGCTAGTCTAGTGCTTGTGTGGCCGCCAACCAATCAGGGACATCTGGGGAGCACATAGTCTGTAATTTATATTAAATAACTTTTTAATTTGAGTACATCTTTCAGCTTTTAACTATAAAAATATATTTAAGCCAGTCATGCAGCTCTGAGTGTGCCGTGACACCTACAGGCAGGTAATGGTTATTGCACCTGTTTCAGCTAATTAAACCACAGGTAAGATTTAATATAATTTAAAAGGGCAAGATCATGGACAATTTAACCTTTCAAGGGTTCAATAGCCTTTTTACTTACATCACGTATGAGGTTTTGTAAGACTTATATGATTTCCCACCTACATCACTATTTTTAATTCTGGGGATTAGTTTTGTCTTCAATATTATCTCCTTAAAAATATGGCTTGATAATAGGGCCAAGGATGAGGCACTTTTAGAAATGGTACAGTCTTTACAGACTGATACAAATCTTCTGAAAGGAGAGGTCAGGATTCTGAAGGATACGAACAATTTAACTAACAAAACTCAGTCAAATGAGGTACTTTTAGAAATGGTATAGACTGATGGTAATTTACTAAAAGGAAAATTCAGTACTCTGGAGAAGGATACAGCCATAAAAAAAAAAAAAAACCAGTCAATGACAGAGGGTGCTGAAAAATTGTTTGAGAGAATTCATACTGTTGAATGTATTAATCAGACTGTCAAAGGGGTATGACAGATTAACTGATAGACTGTCTCTCTAGGAAATGATATGTATGCTATAAAGATTATGTCCAATGATGACACATTATCTCTACTGGACAGACTTTATACCTTGAAATCCTCAATAAGGGCATTAGAACAGAATACTGTATAGGAGATCCAGATATTACAAAAGACAGCGGTAAATAGATTTGAAAAGATGGAGAACTTATCGAATTTGAACCAGGGACAAAAGGTACAAAGACAAAATTTAGCCTCATCAGTATGGAAAAACCTCCAGGATAGCTCCCCGAGAGTTCTGCCTGCCTTTGTGGTGATAACATCAGAAAGAGTATCTAGCCACAAATACCCAAAGGTTGTCAAAGAATATTCATGGGAGTCCATTAGTATAACTAATCTAAAGGAAATTAAACAAGCAATTGTAGCTTAAGGGCCACATTTGTCCTTTGTTAGGGAATTGGTCAAAATGTGGGCTTCCAGTATAAAGCAACGCCACAAGACTGGAATCAGTCAATCTCAGCAGTCCTAGAAAGTGGACTGCAGTTGCTTTGGAGGGGCTATTAATGAAGAAGCTAAAATTGTAGAGCTACAGGAAAAAGCAAAAGGACTTGAGATTTCCTTAGATCCAATTCTATGTGAGGGACTTTATTCTGATCCTCAGGATCAAGCTCTTTATGATGACCACACCTTGTCCCTATGTAGAACAGCAGCTTTAAAGGCTTAGGACAGGATTCAGGAACAAGAAAGAGAGTTGAATCATATCTTAGGGTTACATAATGTCAGAGAGAAACTTTTACTGACCTTTTTTTTTATTTTTTTTTACAAAGACTAAGTAGGGCTGTACAAATAGGGGTAACTTATCCGAAGACAGACATATAATAATTGAATCTTTCCTTATGAGAATGCCAACTTAAAATGCAAAAGGATCCTTGGGCCTTTAAAGATCAGCTCAGCACCCATGAATGAATGGGTCTTGCATACAATGTATGTCGAGACACTCGACTATGGTATTGAAGCTTGGGTAGGAGAAGCAATTTTCAATGGTAAGAGAAGCCATCAAAATACCAAATGTTGTAATTGTGGTAGAATGGGACATCTGAGAAGGGATTGTAGACAATGGATGTTTAGGAATAATGGCTCCTCAGGGAATGACAGAAATAGGAAGACTCAGCCTTCAGGTATACGTAGGAAGTGTAGCAAAGGCCAACATTGGACCAATGAATGTAGGTCAACAAAAGATGAACAAGGAAACCTGATACCATCGGGAAACGCCGTGGGGGGGGGCCTCTTGCAGGCCCACATGACAAATGTGATCCAGTCATTCCCAGTTACTGTGGAGAACATGTCTCACCAGGAAAATTAAAAAATCCAATGTCTACTGTAAAAATCAATACTGATCTGAATGAGGGAATAATGGAGGATGGATCAAAACTGTCTTAGGACACAGGAGACGTATATTCTGGCAGACGTCTATAGATGATCAAACACCAAATGTATAAATGGCATTTTTATTGAAGGATTAATAGACATGGGTACGGACATAAGTATCATTACTCCAGAATCTTGGCATCTGAATTAGCCTCTTCAAGATGTAGATGTTTAGATCCTAAGAATTGGAACCCTATCTCAGGTAAAACAAAGCAAGAGATGGGTTGAATGCCTAGGGCCAGAAGGACAGCAAGGAAGACTGAGGCCATATTTAGCTAATATTGCAGTGACCAATTGTAGCAATGGAATACCCAGATTAACATTCCTGTAGCCCCTAAAAACTTATGATTCTGGGGAAAATATTAGAAGATATTATATGTATGCAATGGTCACCAGCCATTCAGGCTATACAAGAACACAAAGCAATTGATAAACTTTCAGAGATACTAACATCCCTGCCTTCAAAATGGTTCACTGAGAAACCAATATGGTTTAAACAGTGGCCTCTAGCTGAAGAAAAGCTGCAGGCTTTAGAACAGCTGGTACAAGAGTGACTAGATGTTCAACATACTGAAGAATCTACCAGCCCTTGGAGTTTTCCTGTATTTGTTGTTAAAAAGAAATCTGGAAAATGGAGAATGGTGACAGATCTTAGAGTTGTCAACTAAGATATTCAACCTATGGGACCTCTACAATCTGGAATTTCTCTGCCTTCTGTTACCAAAGGGATGACCTCTCATAGTTATTGATTTAAAGGATTGTTTCTTAACTATACCTTTATAAGGAAAGGATAGAAAAAAGTTTGCCTTCAACGGTGCCTACTTACAACAATTCCCAGCCTAGTAGGAGATAACAATGGAGTGTCCTCCCAACGGGAATGCTCATAGTCCCACCTTGTGCCAATACTTTGTCAGCCAGCCATTGGAAATAACACGTAAGCAATTTCCTAAGTCTGTAATTTACCATAACATGAATGACATTTTGGAAGAGATTATGTTAATTACCTAGGATACAGAATTAGTTTGGAAGAATTAGAACAAAAAAGGCACAAATTAGGAAAGACCGGTTGGGAACTCAAAGATTATTTGAAGACAACTCCAGTCTACGACTGGCTGTTGGGATAACACCGATCTAATAATTCATTTAAACAAAACCTTAGATGGTGATAAAGACTTGAATAGTCCCAGAGAATTAACAGCTGAAGCAGAAAAGGAATTGATGATTGCTGAGAACAAATTACAGGAGGCACATGTGGGTAGGGTGAATCCCAATCTTAATTGTATTCTAGTCAAAATTTCTTCTACAAGAATTTTAATGCAGAGGGACCATATTATCTTAGAATGGATCTTTTTACCACGTAAGCCAAGTAAAAAATTAAAAACTTATGTGGAAAAGGTCTCTGAATTAATTATAAAATGTAAATTAAGACTTTGTTAATTAGCAGGTAGCAGGTATAGACCCAGCAGAGATTATAGTGCCTTTTACTGCTGATGATGGGAAGACAATGAACCCTGGCAAAGGGCTTGTGCTAATTTTTGGGGAGAAATTAATAGCAATTATCCCCCAAAGCAAGACTTAACTTTATAAAGAGAACTTCTTAGATTCTTACCTGAATTGTATGTGTTGCACCAATAACTGGAGCCTGTACATTTTATACTGATGCAAATAAATCAGGAAAGGCAGGTTACAAATCAGAAGAATTAAGTAAGGTGGAACAAAGCCCTTAAAAGTCTGTCCAGAAGTCAGAATTATACACTATTCTTATGGTACTAAGGGATTTTAAAGAACCTCTCAATATAGTTACAACATGCAGAAAGAGTTGTTTTGCATATTGAAACTGCTGAATTTACACCAGATGATATGAGTCTTGAGTGTACTCATAGGAATATGGGTGAGGAATTCTTTCCAGGAGGATAGGTGACCAATAGCATTTCCATTACTGAAGTCCTGCTCATCGAGGATGACCATGTCCCAGAAGCTGCACTGATGGAGGCAATTGTAACTTCATTATTCATTCAGGTGCAAGACATAATCAGGAATAGGCTTTGTCCTATATATATAGCACACATCTGATGCCATATGGGTCTGCCAGATCCTTTAGCACAAGGTAATGCAGAAATTGATCAATTATTGATTGGAAGTATGTTGCAGGCCTCTGAATTTCATAAAACTTCATGTCAATAGCAAAGGTTTAAAGAAAGAGTTTTCTATTGTATAGCAACAAGCTAAGGAGATTATAAAGAGATGTCCTACTTGCTCTCTCTATAATCAAATACCATTGCCTGCAGGAAGTAACCCAAAGGGTTTTCAAAGGAATAAGACCTGGCAGATGCATGTGTTCCACTTTGAAGAATTTGGTAAATTAAAGTATGTGCACCACACCATAGACATGTACTCAGGTTTTCAATGGGCAACTTCCTTGAGCTCAGAAAAGGCTGATTCAGTAATCACACATTTATTAGAAGTTTTGGCTATCATGGGCATTTCTGCACAAATAAAGACAGACAATGGTCCAGCATATGTATCTAAGAAAATAAAACGGTTTTTTGCTTATTATAATATAAAGCACATTACAGGTATACTAAATAATCCTACAGGTAATGCAGTTTTAGAAAGATCAAATTGTACTACAAAGGAAATGCTGAACAAACAGAAAGGGATGGAAAATACCCTATAAAAAGATTGCATAATGCTTTATTAACATTGAATTTTCTTAACACTATTGAGAAAGGAACAACAACAGCAGAGAGGCATTGGATAATGGAAAAAAACTTCTGAATTGAATCAGTCAGTATATTTCAAGGATGTGTTGACCTCACAATGGAAAACAGAAGATGTGCTACGCTGGGGAAGGGATTTCACTCTTGTTTCCACAGAAGAAAAATGATGGATACCATCAAAATTAGTAAAGATTTGCTTTGTAAAGGAGAAACCTCTTGAAAAAGAGAAATGACAGCTCATCCAAAACGGTGTCCACCAAACAAGTGGTAAGAAAAGCATACAGGGTTGGGGCAGGGTTCTGCTCTTATCTTTTCAGGAAAATACACATCTTCAAAAATTCAAGAGACCCTGAATGTTTGAATGCTGATAGAAGGAAAAATAATTATTCACTAAGGATCTAGAAAAAGGAATATGGATTATAAGGTCAGGTAATGGATATACAAAATTTAAACATATATATTCATATATATTTAGACACACACAGACATATATATTCAATTGGTTTTGAAGTTGGACAATGGCTCCATACTTCTCTAAATCCAAGCTTTTTGTTAAAAGGTACATTCAGAGTTTCTGTGTCATATTGATATGTGTCATCTGGTACGGGACAGAAGGAAAAATTTTACTTTCTCTATGTCTATTTTGTCTATATCGTATTTGTTATTGAATGTATGTTTCTATGAATAATGTTTAGGTTTTCCATGATGAACAATAGACTTTCCTGGAAGAAGATGGGGCCCCACAGCAAAAATTCCACCTGGTTGAGATGGCATCATGATGCTGATAGCAGTGCTGTAAGACTGTTCTTTTGGGTACTACCTGCTGAAATGGTGCACCTTCTCATGACATTCTAGCTAGAACTCCAAATAAGAACTTTTTGGGGGGAAAAAACCCTATGGACTGCTTGGAAATCGTTTGCAACTATACTAGACAGTAATATTGAAACTTAACCATCACTTTACTTTTGGAAGATCCCATTAAGAGAACATGCCCCCATGACAGCGGGAAGCAATTCTAGAGGTTGACGCCCCTATCCCAAAAAAAGTTTGTTCTCAGGGTTGGGAACACCATTTAGGGGTTGTTGATTATTACTTGTATTAGACATAGGATTGGAGTGAAAACAATGTTCATTTATTTTTTTAAAAAAAGGGGGATAATAATAGTGGGTAATAGAGTGAATTACTTGTGAACTATTATTTATGGATAATTTACATTGGCATAGTGTTTTGTATACTGATAAAAGTTCAAATTATATTTGTTATTTCTGTTTATAATATTTGTACACCTATGCAAAGTTATTCTCTCAGATTGTATATATGCATGCTTATACCTCTGCTTAGAACATCTTGTATATTGATACAACCTTTAGGATATAGTTTAATATTGCATTATATATTATTCCTACCACTGATCAAGATACTTATACACCATTTTGATTTTGAGGTCATTGTCCTCATTTATTTACAGATTATGTAATACTCTGACATGAAGTTTTAGTCTTTAAGTTATACAGGTATTAAATATGATAGGTCAATAGTCATTCATGTTTGTTGTACATACAATCAGATTAATTAGATTCTTTAGATACATAGAGATTGTATTCTGTTTTGATAGGTAATCTTCAACCACTTCAAAGATCTCTAGAACATGGCATTTAAATAACTTAGGGTTCTCATGACATGAGACATGACTGCTCCTGATAGCATCAACCTACTCCTGAGAGAATGTGAGCACCAAAGACACTCCACTCAGAGATTGTTTTCTTCTTGCACAATTGGTCTTTGGGCAAGGAACTGTCTATACTTCAACCACTGACAAGGTACATGGTATCCAGAAATGGATAAGCAGGACACATGAAAACAGACTTGTCAAATCTCGCCAAGACGGGGTAAGACGGTTCTGAAAATTTTCCTGCCTCTGAAAATGGTCTGTCAGTTACTCTAGGCCTTAGCCAAAGTTGGTTGCTTCAACGTTGCAAATGAGAAGTCGGGTGATTGCTCAGGTAGCTAATTGACTCTGTCATATATTGCTCACTTTGGAAGCTGTTTGATTGCACTTCTCCCTTCTCAAGCCTTCAACTGGTGGTGCAGGAGAATTGTCCGTATTCTGTCAATCATGTTATAAATAAACGCTGATTGGCCAGGCAGGAAATATAGGCGGGAAAACCAGACAGGAAGTAGAAATGATGTCATGAGAACAGGAGGATTCTGGAAAGGAGGAAGTTGATTCCTCCCTCTCCTGCCCAGACCATCGAAGCAGCAGGATGTGATCTGTCCACTGAAAAAAGGTACTGAGCCACATGGCTAACACAGATCAGAAAAATGGGTTACTCAAGATGTTAGAGTTAGCCAGTGAGAGGCTAGAGCTAATGGGCCAATCAGCTTATAATTTATGGTGACCTATGTGTGATTTTATTTGGGGCTTGCCAGCTGTGGGGTACTGGGCAGGACAAAAACCCCAACAACAAACAGGACCCTCCATGTTACAAATGGGGTTGAAAATTAGATAGTCATAGTTACCACCCTCTTATGATCTAGTCAAGCCATACAAGATTCCTTAGGATAGAATGTCTATTAAAACATTTAGTATATGTTCTTTACTTAATATGCTGGTTGTAATTCTAATCTTATACTTGATATCTGTTCTTAGTGTATATAGTTTTGTATTGGGTTTGGAACTCTCTTATTTAAACAAAAGGGGGAAGTGCTGTGGAAATGTCCCACAGAACATTCTGCTCCTTCAGTCAATAGCATTTAAGAGACAGTGCTGTGGGAGCTCCTTCCTCTTCTTCAGCCAATAGCCTTTAAGATACCAGCCCCTTTGGGCATGGTCTCTTATACAATAAATGCAGCTGTAAACTGTGTGCTCGCTCTCTTGCTTCTGGATCTTGCTTCGGGCTGCTAGATCTGTTTCTATTCCCCTTCTGTGAGGACTGTTATCTAGGACAGTGATATGTAAGTCTCCCCTAAATAAATAACCCTTTATTATTCATAATTCTAAACTTGTATGGGTTCATTTTGTGACTTCCACGTTCATAAACTTTTCCAGAACTGTATATTAGATTAACAACACATTTCTCTGATTTATATAAAAAATATTACTTTGGTAAAATGTTCTACACAAAAAGTAATTTACACCATACAAATATACTTTCTCTCTCTCTCTCTCTCTCTCTCTCTCTCTCTCTCTCTCTCTCTCTCTTTCTCCTAGCAAAGCAATGATATCTTGGGAGTACTTTAGTTATAAAATTAAAAAAATATTCATTTTAAAATAATCAATATACTCTAAATATGCATTAAGTATTACTGTTACTCATGCTGAAAGTCATAATGGTATCGAAAAGCTTTTTTGTGGCTTTGTTATTTTCAGGACTGTTTCATTTTTAAAATGTGATCAATAAACCTGAGTGCATAAATACATCACTTAAAAGTTTAGCTCATGCCATTCAGATTATCCTCAGAAGTCCTGACGAGAACTTTGCCAGTTATGTCCTTTTTCTTCTTCACAGGCATAGCTATTGCCTGAAGTAATCATTCTTTCTTTGTTTTAATCAAAACCTTTAAGTAGTATTTTCTATGTAACATGTACTACTACATAAATATATAAATTGGATTTATAGCACATTTTTTGATGATGCTATTATAAATGGTACTTACAAAAATCAAATGGGGGCTGGAGAGATGGCTCAGTGGTTAAGAGCATTGTCTGCTCTTCCAGAGGTCCTGAGTTCAATTCCCAGCAACCACATGGTGGCTCACAACCATCTGTAATGAGGTCTGGTGCCCTCTTCTGGCCTGCAGGCATACATGTAGACAGAATATTATATATATAATAAAT
>NW_026068202.1:901344-923899 GCF_014885135.2 Alexandromys fortis
AAATCAAAACAACTCTGAGATTCCATCTTACACCTGTAAGAATGGCCAAAACCAAAAACACTGATGACAACTTATGCTGAAGAGGTTGTTGAGAAAAGGGAATACTTCTGCATTGCTGGTGGGAATGCAAGCTGGTACAACCCCTTTGGATGTCAGTGTGGCGAAAATTAGGAAACAACCTTCCTCAAGACACAGTAATACCACTTTTTGGTATATATCCAAAGGATGCTCAATCGTGCCACAAGGACATATGCTCAACTATGTTCATAGCAGCTTTGTTTGTCATAGGCAGAACCTAGAAACAACCTAAATGCCCCTCAAACGAAGAATGGATAAGAAAAATGTGGTACATTTACACAATGGAGTACTACACAGCAGAAAAAAATAACAACATCTTGAATTTTGCAGGAAAATGGATGGAGCTAGAAAACATCATTTTGAGTGAGGTAATCCAGACACAGAAAGACAATTATCATAGGTGGTTTTTAAACATAAAGCAAAGAAAGTCAGCCTACAAACCACAATCCCAGAGAACTTAGACAACAATGAGGACCCTAAGAGAGACTTACATAGATTTAATCTACATGGGAAGTAGAAAAAGACAAGATCTCCTGAGTAAATTGGGAGCATGGAGACCTTGGGTGAGGATTGAAGGGGGGAGGGAAGAGGCAGGGAGGGAAGCAGAGAAAAATGTAGATTAAAAATCATTTAAAAAAATGAGCATGGTGTGTTCATGTTAGCTTATGTACACAGGCACTCTGGTGCACATGCTGCATATACGTGCAGGAGCCAGAGTATAATGCTGCACGTCTTTCTTGATTGTTCTCTACTCACTAAACTGGAGCTTACTGATTCAGCTAGCCAGTGTACTCCAGGAACCTGCTTTGCCTCCCAGAATTCAAGGGTTGCATATATGCACAGCCATGTCCAACTTTCACATGTATTCTAGGGAGCCTTGCTCAGCAGGCATGTTATCAACTGAACCATTTCCCTAGTCTCTGAGCCTGAGTTTTTTTTTTTTTTAAGTATCATTTATAATAGCAACACCAAAAGAAATGAATCTCTGATGCATTTTCTTGGTAGGGTTCATTTCACAAATGTTGTCACAACTCAATGCTAGAGGAATTAATACTCTTATGCCATGCCAAAGGTAGAAGATTCCAAAAAGTTTGTGCTTATGTGTTCCTATGGAATTTACCCCATGTACATACTTCTTTTCCTTTCTAATTCTGCTTTGAATCTCTGCTGTAATCAATTTTAGCATGCTGAGTGCTGTGAGTCTGAATCATTAAAGTTGGAGAACTTGATTTTTTTGTTTTATCCTGCAGAAGTGGGATAGAGTCCACTTGTTCCCAAAAGTGGCCAATAAAGAGAGAAAAGGGTAAATCAAATCCCAGAGCCAAAGTAAAGCTTTGGATAAACTTAGCATAAAAAGTTTCTGGAGTCTAGGTGATGCTATACCATCCACCTCCACCCCCTTTGTGAACCAGCCAGGATACAGATTTAAGGCATGCCTCATCTCTGTAGGTGGACTGCTAACTTACCTGTAAGTACAAATGTTACTGCTAGAGAGTTCAACAAATTTGTAATGAGGAAAGGAAATTTCATAAAATTGTTTTGTATTTGGTGATTATTGCATCTACCTGTAAGGTAAAACAGATGCAAACCTTTATATAGTTGCAACCCCATAAATGCTAAGGGATCATCCTAATCAGGAGAGGCTGAGCAGAAGAGACAAACAAAACTTCCTTTGGTTGCTGATAAGCAGATGAAATGTAAACACTTAACTAAAAAGCGTTAAGCTCAGTGATTTTTTGCCTATTAGGATCTGTAAGAAGTTAAGCAAAATGAGAAACAATCTCTAGGTATCAATATACCTTTATAGTTGGGTAGAATTTTGTGTTTCTTTTAATATTCATTTATTTGGGTATGTCTGCATGAGTAAATGAGTGTCAGAGGGCAACCCCTGGGTGATGGGGTGTCTGTTCTCTCCTTATACCATATGGATCACAAAGACTCAACTCAGGTCATCAGGCTGGGAGGCAAGCACATTTACCTGCTGAGCCATCTTGCTGGCCCTACTTTTAAAAGTCTTAAAAACCGAGCTGCTGATAAGCTATTATGAAATGAAATGCATGACCCTTAGAAGCAGATGATTTTCCAACCTGATGCACATATTTTTCAGGGGTCAACGTGGACTTTAGGTTGGTAAGACTAAAAGAGTTTAAGTTGGGAGGTATGATGGCTCAGCAGAAAAGTCTAACAAACCAAATACAATCTCTGAGAGTCGTATAATAGAAGGATAGTGGTCTCTTGTAAGGTGTCCTCTGACCTCCACATATATGCTGTGGTTGGTGCATATGCACACACATAAATAAATGTCATTGAAAAACATTTTTAAAGGGCTGGTGAGATGGCTCAGAGGTTTAGAGCACTGACTGCTCTTCCACAGGTCTTGAGTTCAATTCCCAGAAACCACATGGTGGCTCACAACCATCAATAATGAGATCTAGTGCCCTCTTCTGGCCTGAAGGCACACATAATTATATGCCTGTATACATAATTAATAAATAAGTTTAAAAAAATGTTTAAAGAGAGCTTAAGAAAGCCTGCTGCCACTTAAAATTTGAAACACAGGAACCTAGCCTCGCAGTTTAGACTTGCTGTTGCAAAAGGCTAGTTTCAGAAGTGATGGCACAGGACCACAATCCTGGCATTCAGTAGGTTGAGGTACAAGACTTCAAGAAGTTTAAAAGCAACAATAAGTTAAACACTGAGCCCTACGACAAAAGAATGGAGCTAGGGGAAAGGAGAGGAGAGGGAAGAAAAGAATGGGAAAAGAAGAGAGAAGGAAAGGGAAGAAGGGAGGGAGGAGAAAATGAAAGAGAAAGGAAAGTAGAAAGGAAGAAAGAAATGCAAGTTAATAATATCATGGAGTTAAATTTCAGCTGTTAATGAAAATGTTGAACAGTACAGCTTTATCAGATGTGTAGAAGTGAACTTGTACAAAGACCAAACTCCTGGGTCCGTAATGAGATGATCATGGTAAGATTTATCTTTGCGGTATATGTACCGTTTCGAATTTAATTCACACAATTAATTCCACCTGCATTTTACAATCAACTAATGAATATTAAATAGATTCTAGAAGCTTAGTAATTCTGGAAAGGTTTAATGGTAAACTGAGAAAATTCTAGAGACAAGCTGCAGTTTGAATCCTGGCTTTCCCATTTAGAGTCTACTGTATGTGTAGAAATTTGAATCTTAGTTAGCACCTAGAAGCGTTCATTTATATTCCCATACATCTTTATTTGTTGATACTAAATCTTAAGTGTTCATTATATTTTACTGCTACAGGAACCAAATATAATTAAAGTTTTTCTCAGGCCTACTATCTGTTACCACAGACTTGAACTATTCCAAGTTAGAAACTCTCCAGTATCAGAAAACAAAACTTGAATCCCATGCCTACTTAGTTTTGGATTTCACTTTAGATACCATACATCTTAATGAAGTAGCGAAGGACCACATAGACCAGTCAGTACGATTAACAAAATTATGAAGATGTGAGTCTTGATGCACCCCTGCTACCCTATATCCTGAAAGGATGGAACGAAATAACCTTAAGTGCTTCAGTGACTCTTACAAATTGAAACATTAAGATACAATTCAAAATACTGGCTGACAACAGGGCAAATTACTTGAAAAAAGCTAAGGCATTGTGATATTTATATCAAGTACACAAATTTCAAGACTTACTGGGCCAAAAGAAACTGAATTAAGGGCAAGACCCCCTGTAGAACATAACTGTTCCAAATAAAGAAGTTAAGAAACACTGGCTACTTAGAACTAAAGTCCTTGAAAGGCTCAACTACCATGGCCCCAAAACTTTCAATTCTGGTTATTAAAAAGGTGGAAATCAGTATTGATTTTCTTTAAACATGAAAAAAAAAGCTATGGCATTGTTGGAACCCTGACATAAAAGTCACTTAAAAGCAAGATGTATGTCAGATCTTACTATGAGTATTAGAAAGCACCAGAGTCAATGAGAGCAATCAATAATGTAATCAATAAATAGGGGATGAAAAGATGCTTAGTTATTCCCCAAAATTACACTTAAAGTAAGAAAAGACAACTTACATAAGGGGTAAATGTTACCCCGTCCAAAGAAGAATCAATAATTTCAAATACAAACAAAAGAACAGCATAAGGCATATTTATTTATTTAGTTAGTTTTTTGAGACAGGGTTTCTCTGTGTAACAGCCTCGGCTGTCCTAGAACTTACTCTACACCAGGCTGGCCTTGAACTCACAAAGATCTGCCTGTCTTTGCCTCCCAAATGCTAGGATTAAAGGCATGCGCCATCATCAACAGGCTAGACACAATTGTTTTTTAAATGAGAAAAACAGAATTAAATATTCAAAGTAAAGATTTAGATGTGATTTTCAAGCTAACTTTCCAGAAGAAAGCTATACTTTTTTAGATATATAAGCTCATGGAAGAATGTACTTTTGGACCACCTACCATGTGCCAGGTTATACTAAATATAGGAAAATCCTGCAGAACAAAATAGATGAATCACAGGTACACGAACAAAGTTTTACATTCTACACACGGTAACATAAAGTGTCATTTCTGAATTATCAAACCAGGAAAGGGAGAATGTTGCAATGCTTAAGAGTAATCAGGGAAAAGTGACACCTTAGTAAAGAGCTAAGGGAGGCAGTCAGGCACCATCCACAGGTAAAAGTACTCCAGCACAAAGAACAGCTGTGGATGGATGTTCAAGCACAGAAAGGGGCGGGACCGTGGTGAGGAGAACAGGAGCAGCTAAATTCTTAAAGGGTTACTTTAAATTACTTCATTTTTATTCTGGGTGAAAAGGAAAGGCACTGGAAGCTGTTTGCAAGGAGGAAATGACCTGTAACATTTAACCTGGCTGGCTGATTGGAGATGGGAGGAAACAAGAAGCAGGAGCCCATTTATGAAGTATCTGTAGTAATCCAAGTGAAAGCTGATAGTAGGTAACTTCAACGGAGAAAGCAGCAGTCGTGATGCAGAGCACTTACTCCAATTCGGGATGTACTCTGGAAGTAAGGACAGACAGAATGTGCCAACAACTTGGAAGTGGAGTAAGAGTGGGAAGAATGACTCGACAGCTCTTTGTCAAAGCACCTGCAAGGATGGAATAATGAAGGTGGAAGACTGTAGGCAATATGGCTTAAATGACAAGTGGGAGAGCTACTTATATCTGACACAAATATTCAGAGAGACCTCAAGTGAAAAGTCTAAAGATTTAACAATTCGCAACGTATAGAATTAAATTGATCTGATAAAATATTATATAAAATGGCTTACTTCTCATATATAGTTTTCCAATTTAAAACGCTAAGATTTTCTCTTAACTATCTAGTAAACTTTATTCATTATTTAATACACATGTTAAATGAGAGACAGGAAATCAATTATGGAGATGGAAATATATAAAACCCAAGAAAAAATATTAAGGTATGGATAGGGAAAGTATATAAAACATCAAAACAAAGTCATTGTGAGTTTCGGGTTACAAAATGGAACACTGACATCATGGTATGTGCTATGTTTAAAAAAAGTCCTTAATGTGTAGCTGATGTTGCCTAGATCCAAAAGTAAAACCCACTGGATGGACAGGTCTCTTTAAGTCATATTCTGGCCAGCAGACAAGTGACTCTTCCAAGTAGATGGACTTATTCTCTGTCCCTCCACTCCAA
Organism: Alexandromys fortis; assembly: GCF_014885135.2. NCBI lineage: Eukaryota > Metazoa > Chordata > Mammalia > Rodentia > Cricetidae > Alexandromys > Alexandromys fortis. Next base: position 907,096 of record NW_026068202.1, read on the forward strand.
CATACGATGCACACATTACTACATTAATCTGCCTATGTCCATGAGTAAACAGGAAAAGAAACTGCTTGTTAAAAGAACACTGGCTCTTCACTTGGGCCCAGAAGGTAACTAAAAAGAATCAGTAGAAAACCCTAGCATCTCTGTCTTCATTTTGTATCTGTCTCTTTCTTTCAGTCTGTACACATATCAATCATTTAAAGCCTGTCTAAAATTGATAACTGATAAAAAGTGAATTTGTTATACGTTTCTCTAAGCAGCCTCATTCCCTTCCAAGGCTGAAAGCTCAAAGAGTAATTAAAGTATTTTACCATCAATGTATATGAAGTTCTGTTCCACCTCAGTCTGCCCTCGCTGTCCTAAACCTATAGACTAAACCCAGGACTATACGAACAGTGAAGCCTTACAGGTCACCCCAGGATAAAAACAGAGGCTGCTTCTCACTAGCAATAGGAAGTATCTGCTCAAATGATAAGGACTTCTCCAGAGTCCCTAACAGAAATGGAACAAACACATATAACCCACTATAGTAGTTTGATCAAGAATACTGCTCTTACAGAGGACCTGAGTTGGGTTACCAGCACTCACACTGGGCAGGTCACAACCACCTCTAACTCCAGCTCCAGGGGATTTGATCCTCTTTTCTTGCATCTAAAGGTAACTGCAGACATGCATAAATTTAAAAAATCATTTTTAAAAATAAAATAAAATTTTATTTATTAGAGCTCCTCATCTAAAGCACAAAACAGAGAAATGAATCGAGAATGTTTTTAAATTCTCAAAGTGATTATCTATGAGTAGTAATATTTTAGAGACATAGGGAGAATTTAAGTTCATACACCAAGTAACAGGAATCCTAGCAGCACCTGGGAACTTATTAAGAAAAAACTTTCAGAATGCCACCCAGATACCTAGAATCAGAAACTCAGAAGTGGGGCCCAGTGTTTTGTGTATTAATAGGCTATCTAGATGATACTATGATACATGGGCAACGTGGAGAATTCTAGCTTAGAGCACTAAAGGCTCAGTTTTCTCAAGGAGTCAAATGAAAAAGACTATTGGACTATATATATAAGCCTGGAACACTGGAATCCTATTTTCCACCTTCTCTTGCCTTATATATTCGACATTTAACACATGGAGTTTTTGAGGAGTTAAGAAAAATCAGATGTTCCCACTTCCTGAGTTGCCCTACTTCTCACCATTATATGATAACAAATCATCAGTTTAATCTTTACCTTCCATCGTTGTCACCCATTTTATATATAAAGATGTTTTCCACTCAGAATATCATGTCATATGTTTTAATATTAAATCTGTGGATGCCATGTCAAATCAAGTTTGGGGAAAAAGTTTCATGTACCATGCCAACATTAGTCCCATACCGGGCACACCTCTTTTCAGAAGGAGAGAGAACCCGAGCTGAAATAACTATTCTATTTCAATGATGTGGGATATTTATTTAAATGATTAGTAAGGGACAGGAAATTATCTATTTTTACAATTGTTTTGGGGGAATTAAACATCATCAAATCTACCAATGCCTGCCCTAAGTATCGGCAATAGTGTACTCCCTTTTCTTATTCCTTATTCTGAATATCGACTATGGCAGGGGGAAAGAAGAATCTTAGCATTAGTGAGTGCTACTCAACTGTCCGATGGCACGGCAGGCTAGCATCTGTCTTCTACTGTCTTATCAGTTCAGTACTACATTTCTCAGAAACTAATCTCAGCAAGTTCACAATGGCTGTTTCATTCATGTAATGTGGCAATTGTCTGGCCAGTACTTATCTTCCTGATTATACTCCATCACACACACACACAGAGTTCCTACAGAAAATCAAGAGTAGAACTGAGTGACACTTTGTCCCAAACTGAATACTACTTTAATTGAATTATAATCTTATTTTACAAGATTTCTGAGGTAGAAGCAACATACAGATTATATGGGGCCAAGGGGAAGGCAGAATACACAGGAAGAACATGGGTTTGAGAATATAGGACTTAATAGATCAAGTATTTTTCAAAAACTTCTAAAATTACATTTTTATGTATGTGCACAAACGGGTTTTGAGGTTATATACACTGTCAAAGAACACTTTTCAGGAATCGGTTTTCTCCTTCCACCATGTAATTTCTGAGGAATGAATTCATGTTAGGAGGCCGGGCAGCAAGAACTATCTGACCAGCCCTGAGCTGAAGTCTTATTTCAAGCTCACTTTATAAACAGGACAGGATCTCTGTTATGCTCTGTTTGGCTCAGCACCACAAGAGGGTGGCCTGGCCCTATTCACGCCACAGTACTATTATACTATCTTATATTGTTGATATCTAAACTATATTATAACAAAAAGTCCTTGAGAATAAGCCTATATTTACACACATATTCAATATTCAATATACACAAGAATTATCTTAATATATCAGATTAACTTCCATTCTTTCATATAACCAGATTAACTTTATCAAATAACAAACATGATCTTGTCTAGTTCCATTTTAGAATACTATAAAGGCAACTTGCTCTAAAGAAAATTCCCTGATAGCACTTTAAAAACCATTTTCACTATTAGGACTCTGGATCATAGCTCCCCAAACCTTTATTAAGTTATAGGTTGTCTAATTTGATCATGGAGTGAGCTTACCACCTAAAACTGTACTTCAGTGTTTATCTGCTTGCCTGGTTATGTGTAAACTCCTGGAGAAGAAGAGCCATATCACACTCAAGGTTAGTTCCTTTGTTTTCATGGTGCTCGAGGTTAACTTAGGGCTCTGGAGTTGCTAGGCAAGTGCTCTGCCCCTGAGTCTTGTTCAGGTTTTTTTTTTTTTTTTTAACTATTTATATTTATTATTGTTTGTGTGTGTGTGTGTGTGTGTGTGTGTGTGTGTGTGTGTGTGAACATCATATGTGTATCAGTGGTCATGGTGCCAGAAATGAATATAGGATTTTTAAAAATTTATTTATTTTTATTTCATGTGCACTGGTGTTTTGCCTGTATTTGTGTCTGTAGGAGGGTGTAACTCTTGGAAACAGAGTTACAGACAGTTTTGAGCTGCCATGTGGTTGATGGGAATTGAACCTAGGTCCTCTGGAAAGGCTACCAGTGCTATTAACCACTGAACCATCTTTCCAAGGCCAGCCTTATTCAGTTTTATAATCACTGCATACAATAGTTGCATATAAATTTTTTAATCAACATTTATTTATTGTGTACAATGATAAATTTCTGTGCTCTCCAAAATATCAGTTTCCAATTTGATAATATAATCAATCATTTTATATCTCTGTTTATAAATAACTTAGTATGGGGTGGGTCATGAAAACCTTTTAGGTATGACAATTCAAGAGATTATAGAAAAAAGTTCTGAGTTCCTAATTTAAATGCAATTTTATGTCACATGAAGCCAAATCTGAATTATTTTCTAAAAGAACAGAAAAAAACTTGTTATGGGAATGTAAAGAGGGCACTGCTTTTTGGTCTTGGCTCCATTCTAGAGATAACTACATAGGATACTGTTAACACACCCAGAGGCATGGATGATGAGAGAATAAAAAGAAAGAAGCTGCTACTCAACTTGGAATGTCACTTTAAGACCACAGGTGATAAGACAGGACAACTAACCAGAAAGACAAGTGAGCATGTATTACTGACAGCCCTGTGAAGCCACCACACTGCCACAGACAGTGGCATCTGACTTCTCACTACATAGGAAATATCTTGTTGTTTGTTTGTTTTGTGAAGTTAGGAATATAACTCAACCTTGGCTATATAATAAATTCAATTCCAGTCTGGAAAATGACTCAGAAACAAAGCAAAACAAAATAAAAAAAAAGAGGTATGTATATGAGTGTGTATATATGTGTGGGTGCACACACAAACCGTCTATCCTAACCATGTCCAGTAAAAGCACACGGAAGCATTCACACTCTAGCAGCAAAGAGGATGAGGTCCCAAGTCTTTGTTATAAACATCTATCATCTTTACAAACCAAAACGCAAAAGCAGGCTCCTTGTGGGAAAGCTGATTTCAGTGGCAGAGCAAGCAAAGCACAAGATGAATCAGGAACAATTTATTCCGCCAGAAAGGAAATGGGAGCATGATCAAGGGGCATGGCAGGCAGTTTAAAGATGTCCCCTGACTAAACTGGGGACATCTGAAATAGCACAATAAGTGAGACAGTAGCAATTCACGGCCTCTCACATAAAGTCAACACCATTTCATCTCTACTTTTAGCTTAATAGAAGCAGTTTTCAATAAAACATCAACTTGTACATGCAGAGAGAAAATGTAAATAAATAATAATTGCTAATCATCATAAAAGTGGTTAATTTAGGTAGGAGTCATCAATGACACTAAGGTCAGCAAGTGAAGGTTTGATAAGAACTAAGATAATGGCACAATTTTGGAGTTTCTTTCCACAATTATATCTTGTTACATTCATTGCTAGTGACATGGCTTGGTACTGAGGGCCTCTGGATGAAATTCACTTAGAAGGGCATGACATCTTTTCTTGATATTCCTGCCAGGAAGGTATAACTTGCCTGGGGGACATGAAGTTCATAGTTCTAGGATGAGGATTATGCTAGAAAATGTAGGCTTACAAATAGCATGAAATATCTCAGAGTAACTATGACCAAACAAGTGGAAGACTTGTATGACAAAAACTTTAAATCTTTGAAGAAAGAAATTGAAGAAGACACCAGAAAGTGGAAGAATATCCCATGCTCTTAGATAGATAGAATTAACATAGTAAAAATGGTGATCTTACCAAAAACAATCTACAGATTCAACGCAATGCCCAGCAAAATTCTTCAAAGACCTTGAAAGAACAGTACTCAACTTTGTATGGAAAAGAAAAAACCCAGGGTAGCCAAAACAATCCTGTACAATAAAAGAACTTCTGAAGGCATCACAATCCCAGACTCCAAACTCTACTACAGAGCTACCGTACTGAAAACAGCCTGATATTGGCATAAGAACAGACAGGAGGACCAATGGAACCGAATAGAAGACCCGGATATCAATCCACACATCTTGAAACATCTGCTCTTTGGTATATAAGCAAAAAATATCAAATGGAAAAAAGAAAGTATATTTAACAAGTTGTGCTGACATAAATGGATATAAACATGTAGAAGAATGAAAATAGACTCATATCTATCATCATGCACAAAACTCAAGTTCAAATGGATCAAAGACCTCAACATAAAGCCAGCTACACTGAACCTTATAGAAGAGAAAGTGGAAAATATACTTGAACGCATTGGCACAGGAGACCACTTCCTAAATATAACCCCAGCAGTACAGACACTGAGAGAAACAATTAATAAATGGGACCTCCTGAAACTGAAAAGCTTCTGTAAAGCAAAGGACACGGTCAACAAGACAAAACGACAGCCTACAGAATGGAAAAAGATTTTCACTAACCCCACATCAGACAGAGGTCTAATCTCTAAAATATACAGAGAACTCAAGAAATTGGTCACCAAAAGAACACAGAATCCAATTTAAAAAAAAAAATGGTGTACAGACCTAAACAGAGAACTCTCAACAGAGAAATCTAAAATAGCTGAAAGACACTTAAGGAAATGGTCAACATCCTTAGTCATCAGGGAAATAAAAATCAAAACAACTCTGAGATTCCATCTTACACCTGTAAGAATGGCCAAAACCAAAAACACTGATGACAACTTATGCTGAAGAGGTTGTTGAGAAAAGGGAATACTTCTGCATTGCTGGTGGGAATGCAAGCTGGTACAACCCCTTTGGATGTCAGTGTGGCGAAAATTAGGAAACAACCTTCCTCAAGACACAGTAATACCACTTTTTGGTATATATCCAAAGGATGCTCAATCGTGCCACAAGGACATATGCTCAACTATGTTCATAGCAGCTTTGTTTGTCATAGGCAGAACCTAGAAACAACCTAAATGCCCCTCAAACGAAGAATGGATAAGAAAAATGTGGTACATTTACACAATGGAGTACTACACAGCAGAAAAAAATAACAACAACTTGAATTTTGCAGGAAAATGGATGGAGCTAGAAAACATCATTTTGAGTGAGGTAATCCAGACACAGAAAGACAATTATCAATGTACTCACTCATAGGTGGTTTCTAAACATAAAGCAGAGAAAGCCAGCCTACAAACCACAATCCCAGAGAACTTACACAACAATACGGACACTAAGAGAGACTTACATAGATATAATCTACATGGGAAGTAGAAAGTAGAAAAAGACAAGATCTCCTGAGTAAATTGGGAGCATGGGGACCTTGAATTGGGTGAGGACTGAAGGGGTAGGGGAGAAGCAGGGAGGGGAACAGAGAAAAATGTAGAGCTCAATAAATATCAATTAAAAATATTAAAAAAGAGAGAAAATGTAGGCTTATACTTGACAAAACTGCCAAAGACATGGAATATGAAGAAACTGAGGACAAAAATGTCTGAAAAAGGTTAACATAGTGTGTATTCTTGAAGGGGTAGTATCAGGATTGTATAACAGGGCTTTGTTTTTAGAAACCAGACACTGTAGTGTTGCAGGGTAAAGACACACATGTTTGACGCTTCCTCAAAATGCTGCAAAAGACTTATAAAACTGTATGTGTTGAATGTATATATTTATGCATGGAGAACGAAATGGTAAGCAATTAAAGAAATTAGCAGAACATTAACTGAAAGAAATCCAAATGAAGATATACAATTGCAGATCTTTGTGTTGCTAGCATCTTATGAATTTGAAATGACTTCTAATTCAAGTAATCTGAAATCATTTTAAAATTATTGTCAAAATTTTGAAAGATGTTGTAATGTAGAATACCTGGTGGTAGAAAAGAACGGGATCCAGCTATCACCGTCCGACACCAAAACCAGATGGAAATTTGGTTTAAAGCACTTATATACCTGCCTTTACCATAATGAACGGATGTATTGACAAGGCAATACTTTTACACCTTTAGGGTACTAAAGGCATCTAAATAGGCTTTTCCTTCATGAATTTTAAGTAGATATTTTATAGCCCAATGATAAAAAGAATCTTGATTTGTTCATCCTTATAGGCCAAGCATCAACACACATTTATAGTTTTGTCTCTGTTACATTGTTGAGTAGGAATTCTAATTCCACCATCATTCCAACCAGAAAAATACAGTACCCTTGAGTATTACCAAAGACTTTTACACGGGAAACAGAAAGACTATCGGTGTCTAGTGTGTGTGTGTGTGTGTGTGTGTGTGTGTGTGTGTGTGTTAAGAAAAAGACAGAAAACAGAAAAAGTAGCAAGTATTGCCGTTTTTTAAGAATTCAAGAATTATTAATGGTATGTCCTATAATCTCAAAAGCAGAAAAACATGTAATTACAGTAAAGGACAGGGGCCAAACGAAGAGCAAGCTGTTAACAGACTCTGATTCTTAAAAACAAACAAAATGTTTATAATACAAAAGAAGCTTTGGGAGAAAAGTGGTAATAGTAGTAAATTATGCTTCTGAAAGTTAGGGGGTTCAAGAAACCATAAGATTGAACTGTATCAAAATGCTGCTAAACCATAAATCCCACCAATCAAGTCCGAATGAGTCTTTTCATCTCAGAACCAGTACTCTCCAAGGCCTTCAGATAGAATCACAGTCAAACATCTAGATTGGGAAAGTCAGTGAGAAAAGGAATCTTGACATATGTACCCTGGAGTGGCAGAACATAAACCCTGATCCCCACACAGCTCAGTGAAGGTTGAATGAAATGAAGAAATACAATAAGCAGGAAAGTGAAGTATCTAGGGTGGAGAAGGAAGAAGCAGTTTGAAGAAAATGGACTGAAAAGTCCAAATATCACTGTTCCCCAAGTTAGATCATTTTGTGAAATTAAATAAGATACCTAAGCATTTTTAGGATAATGCAGAGAAACTCCTGACAATACTGAGCTGAAACTCAAAATCTTTTTTGACAATATGTGCCATATAAATCTCAATATTTGAAACACTTAAGAATTTAATCTAAATGATATATGCAGCCTCCAAGGGGGGAAAAACTATTAAAAGCACCGAGAAAAAATTTTCACTTCCACTAATGTAGAACCAGAGACACTTGATTCATACTTCTTCCATCAACCGTATCTACTCATTTACGAAAAATACCTTTACCTTTTACCTATAGGAACACTGTATAAATATATGCGCTTCACTTTCACAAGTGAACACACCGAGGAAAGAAGGAGGAAAGACAATCAACACTCTAAGAAGTGAGGAATCCTACAGAAGCTTGAAAGAGCGGCCAACGAAACTCTGCATGCACCCGTGTACAGCCCTCACTTTCTAAGACAGCAAGCATGATGATTTCATGACACTTTCATAAATTCGGTATTCTCAGAAATATTCTTGAGAAAGGGAACAAATAAATGAAATAGGAAAATGTGGTTCTATTTTTCCCTCTTTGCCCCAAAGATAATTGAAATCAGTGGACTTTTAAATAAGGGTTGTTCTGGCAATGGGTTTTTGATCCTACTGCACGTATTGGCTTTGTGGGAGCCTAGGCAGTTTGGATGCTCACCTTACTAGACCTGGATGGAGGTGGGTGGTCCTTGGACTTCCCACAGGGCAGGGAACCCTGATTGCTCTTTGGGCTGAGGAGGGAGGGGGACTTGATTGGAGGAGGGGGAGGGAAAGGGGAGGCGGCGGTGGGGAAGAGACAGAAATCTTTAATAAATAAATAAATAAAAGATTAAAAAAGTAAATGAATGAATAAGGATTGTTCTGTGTAACTGCCCATTCCCCCATTAGAATACTCAGATCTTATTCAGAAGCTGATTGTACAGAAAACAGAAGACACCCCTTCAACGATGCACTCAAGTCTGCACAGTGTTGGCTTCTGTGCCAAGGAAAGTGTATTTCCAGAAAGACCGTTGGAACTACATCTTCTGAGCCTGTGAAGTGTAGTTACAGAATCAACTGTTAAAAGAACTGTTTTGGGGGAAGGGTGACTAAACATACTTATTGTTCTGAAAGAAATAATAGTTCCCAAGAAAAATGTTACCATGCTACCATCCTGCCTTAGGGTAGTTTACAGACTAATGACAAAACCTGCAGCCTACAGAGCACCAGTATTTTGAGATTATCATTTGCTTTCTACAATGCCTTGAAAAGTAGTAAATACATGAAGACACATGACAGCTACTGTCCAGTCACTGAAGTATTAAAAGTATATTTTAACCTAATTTTTGGAAAGTTCTGCAAAAGCAGACTAAAAAAAAAACTAACTAAAATTTAATGAGAAAAAGTCTAGTAATCAAAACAGTAAGAAATTAACAGTATCCAAAGTATACTAACTAAAATTTCAAACATTTTCACATTCGTTCTTCAGATATACCAGTAAAGCTTTCCTGCAATGGGTTGTCGCAATACAAGATTTTTCAAGAATAGAGCTTGTGAGAATAAAACCTCTTCAGGAGCTGCTTCATTAGGGCTCTAGCTTCAATTTCCTCCGACTCCAACCTCAATGTAAGAACAGTACCCACAAACAGGGACAGGACTGAGGGTACAGAAGGAGCGTCCATTCTTTTGTTTGGGTGGCAAAACCAACAAACAACGGTGCCATCAGCACCTACCTAACCCCACCATGACAGTCCTGCAGAGCACTTTTAACCTCTTAGCTCCTCGGTACGTCAAATCTGCGGAGTTGGAGGTATCCAAGGCTTTTCACATCTCATGCCCGGGCTGCTCCGGGTTCTACAGAAAATGAAGGAGGGCACGAATCTTGTGAGGACAGAGGGACAAGGCGATGTAGACATGTATGGAGGATGGGGCGCGCCGTGGAAACCGGGAGGCTTGTAAATACGTGAGCGTACCTGTTCAGGGATAGGGACAGAAGGGACGATGGGCACACTCTCAAGAGACACGGAAGGGCGTGAACTGGGCAGCTGTAGACAGCCTCGGCCAAAGCCGAGCCGCGAAGCAGAGACTTACGGTTACTTCTCCCGGTGGAAACCGGGGTCGCGCGGATCGCACAGGTCTGCAGCCTCCTCCCCCGCGGCCACCTGCCTCTCACGCCGCCGAGCCGATGACCTCGCTTCCACTCCGCGCCCTACCCACCCGCCGCCAGCGGCTGAGGGCGCCGGAGGATGCGCGCTGGAGGCCGCGGGAAGCGCTGCGCGAGCCCGACGCCGGGCGAGCTCACACCCTCTCCAGCTGCGCCGCCGCGCTCCGGGTGGGGAGGAGGGGGCGGGGGCGCCTGCCTCCGCCGCTCGGTCAAGTCCAGAGCATGGTCGTGCCGTGGGTGCGCGCGCAGCCGTGGACGCTGACCTCCACCAGCACCGCGAGTGCCCAGGGGCCGGCGCCCGCTCCAGACAGCGGCGGCCGCCGCAAGAAGGGGCACGGACCGGCACGAACGGCGGCACCCGCAGACCGACCCGGAAGCTTTTCCGCCGCAAACCTTAAGCAGGCTGGGGGAGGGGGAGGGGCGTAACCCCGGAAGTTATTTTCTGGCGCCGGTGGCGGCGACGAGGCTAGCCGAGGCCTTAGGCGTCTCGAGTTTGTGGGAGAGGCGAAGGTGATTGCGGCCGAGGGAAGGGAAGGACCGTGGAGAGCAGGTGTCCAGACCCGAACTCTCCGGGCGGTGACTTCTGCTGCAGGAAGTTGGTTCGAGCCCCTGGTCCTCTTAGAAAGGCATAAGAAATGAGAAAACGGTGACCGCTCCTCAATGCACCGGTTGCCGCCCCACCCTGTGACTTGGATGTAGCGGACCCTTAAGGGGATGGCCGCTCGCTCGGGTTAGTCTGGGTTTCCTTCGCGGCATCGAGAGGCACAATCCAGACTCCAGCTAGCGAAAACGGGCGGGACACCGAACCTCTCCACCTAGGTTCTGCAGGCAAGGGGTGTATTTCTCCGAGCAGTTAGCAAGACTCCAAGGTCGTCTTTTGGGTAAGAGCCTTTGGAGCAAAGCAGCTTGCTTTTTCCCCAGTAGTGGAAGATTGGTGGGTGGTGGGGCAGCTTCCCAGGCAGAGTGTTATCTTTGTAGGGAAAGTGATGTCCAGCGTATTGATTGTGGGTCCTTTCTTTCCGAGTTCTTCGTTTATAATTTTTGCCTCGCTTGCTTTGCTGTCCCCGCCCCTTCCCCTGTGTTTGTAGCTTCAACTAGAACCCCTTTATGTGGCTGGACTACCTCAAGATTTCAGCTCCATTCCTGTCCCACCCTCTCAGAGAACTTACCATGGCCTTTACTGTTTGTTTGCAGTCAGACCAGCTGACCCACAAAGGAATATTACCCTAGCTGTGGGCACTAAATGACAATTGTCCGCCTCTTCTTTCTCAATCATAATGATAAACAAAAACGCCCCTACGTGTTTCTAAAACGATCTCAGAAACCTCCCAGTTATGAACCATCACTTACATAAGTCCTCGTTATTTTGGCAGCGTATCACGCCAGAGCATTTTCTCCAGTGCACTGAGCCGTAACAATACCTTTATTTCTTTTGTCTTTTGTGTTTCTGTTGCACCTGTCTTACCTTCATGACTGGTAGCTTTTGCTATTTTCTTTCTTTTTTTTTTTTTTTTGTGGTTGAGTTTGAGCTGGAGTAGGTGCAATAACCTTAGCTTTTGCTATTTCCTAGCCTCAACCTTTGTTTCCTTTTATGTCACTGAAAGATTATTTTAAATGCTCCAGTACAAGTACTTCTTGAAACCCAATTTTAAGAATATTTGGGGGATATGTTAATAGTGAACGACTTAAAATATATGAGTATTAATTAATGAAACACTTTGTTAATAGGCGTTTTCTTGTCATGAGTTGATAGAAACAAGAATTAGTTTTCTTTAAATTCTGCGTAGAAAGTGAACAGCTACTTCGTTTCTTCTTTAGGTGATTTATAGAAAGCACTGTTTTCTGCAATTGCCATGTATTCTGTACTGTGTCTCTACAATACAATGCCTTTTGAAGAAGATTGCAGTCTTTAAGGCACCCATATATCTTATTATTTATAATTTATTATGTTTTAGTCATTGTTGATCGGAGATGAAAATAATTGCTAGACAGGAATTTTGTAGAAAAACCTCTTTTTCAACTTTTTTTCTGCATGTAGTGGCTTTTTAGGATGATCTTATTAAAATGATTGAACTGAAAAAAAAATCCCTTGAACTATAGAAATGGAACAAATCTTTTTTCAAAACTTTGAGCAAAATGAAATGCTTTCATTCTAATGTCTCATAGAAAGTTCATCTAAATACCTTAGTTTCTGTGGGACAAAATCAATGAAAACTTTTGTAATTAAATACTTTAACTTTAGGAAAATGAGTTAGGCTATCAGTGCCATCCATTGCATCTGAGAAAAGAGAGTAAACGTGTATCCTCTCAAATAACATTTCAACCCTTTTTGGAAAATGCTTCTTCTGAGAGTTGAAGCAATAAGGGACTCATTAAATATGAAAAGACCGTTTTAATGCCTAAAGGGCCTTTAAAAAATTAAAGGAAGCTGATGCGAGTGTGACTAGAAAAGAAACTCTGTGGTTGATTTCTTTTAGAAATTTACTGGCATATCACTGACTGGAACATTTAAAAGCCAAAGGGTAAAGATACGCAGTCCAAGAGAAGCTTTTTAGTGTAGCTATGAACAAGTAATGGTTCTGATCAAAGAGAACATTCAGCAGTCAAGTATGTGACTGAAATTCAATTACTTTTCCAAAATTGCCCAGGGGAGACTTAAAAAATAATTTTGGGGGGTTAGGAAGGATTACATACATTGACACAGTGACGATGTTTAAAAGAAAAACTGGATTACCTAGGGAAATCGATAAAAGAAATGGAAAAGATTTTTCTTTTTCCTACTGACCAAATGGTTCCAATCTGTGATGGGCATCTCCAAAGAAAGTTATAAACCTAAGTTAGGACATCCAGATATCTAAATCAAATGTTTTCTTGCTCAGAGTTCTGGAGTGTTGGTAGGTATAAAGCAGCTACTTCCAACTTCCAAACTCAATATTTATTTGTATACTTTAAGGAAAATAAAAGTACATTATTCCGAACCACTATTTTGAATTATTATTTACTTTATAAAATATTTTATAATTATGCCACTCTTTAAAGCCCCAAAGACAGATTTTTGATTTTTTTTTTTTTTTTTTTTTTTTTTTGGATTTTCAAAACAGGGTTTCTCTGTGGTTTTGGTGCCTGTTCTGGTGCTAGCTCTTGTAGACCAGGCTGGCCTCGAACTCACAAAGATCCTCCTGCCTCTGCCTCCCTAGTGCTGGGATTAAAGGCATGTGCCACCACCGCCCGGCCAGATTCTTGATTCTTGATGATGAAAACAAAATTAAAGTCATCTTTGGCTTGCCTTTTAGGGTATTATATGTTATAAATTATAAAAATCAATATTTTACAGTTGCTTTGCAAAGTGAATATTTAAAAAGTTGTTGAACTGGGTTAAATGCTTTACCTTGCCACCAGTTATGTCATTTACTCTTCCAAGGACCTTTCTGTTTGTTTTATAAAGCAATGGGAAATCCAGAAAACATAGAAGATGCCTATGTTGCGGTTATCCGTCCAAAGAATACGGCCAGTCTCAACTCTCGGGAATATAGAGCGAAGTCCTATGAAGTGAGAAAATTTAATAACATTTGATTCCTACCATTGAATGTCATTCTGTACTGTCATTTATATATAAAGCTTTATGACCATATGCTGCAATTATTATTAGTGAGCTAGTTAGTCTAGGACTCTACCCAATTGTATTTTTTTCTGTTGCATACCTTTCAATTTGGCATTCATTTACATGTGTGGATTATTAAATAAAAAGTTACTTATGGGACTGAGATATAGATCTGTTTATACATTCTTGGCTAGCATGCATAAAAAAACTGAGTTTGATTCCCAGCACTGCGTAAAATCAAGCATGGTGGACCTTGACTACATAGGTTACTTGAAGCCAGCCTGGGTGCATGAGACCCTTTCTTCAAATGAAAGGACAAGAGAATGAAAGACAAAGTCATGAGTTTTTTTATTGGTGGTGTTTGTGGTGGTGGTGGTATTCCCCTACCCCACACCCCCACCCCAACACAGGGTTTCTCTGTGTATAACCCTGACTGTCCTGTAACTCACTCTGTAAACCAGGCTGGCCTTAAACTCAGAGATCTGCCTACCTCTGCCTCCAGTGTGCTAGGATTAAAAGTGTGCACTACTATGCCCAGCTCATGATTTTCTTAAGTTTATCTATTTAGGTATTTATATAATTTATGGATTAACTCAAAAATAAAAACTTAATGAAAATCAGTTTAATCCGACCTTTAATATAAAGATTGATAATTGATTATTTTCAGATTATTTTTAACAATTCATTGAAAAATATATTTTACCTTAACTCATTTGACAGCTTTACACAATCAAATAACTTTTCTGTAGTTGTATATAGATTAGTAAATGTGTAATTGGGGCAATTATATATCTGTGTGTTACAGTTGTATGTTACATATATAAATGCAATTGAATTGCTTTTTCCTCCCTGTATTATAGCCTAATTTTTCTAACATTTGGCTTAAAGTGTGTTTCTAAGGTTATCTGTAACCATTTCCTGATTTCAGTTGCACTATGGATTGATGGGAAACTATTTGCACTAGGATTCCATTCCTTATGCATTCTGATTGAATAGGTCCAGAGAGGAGACTAGGATTGGTATTATTTTAAAGCTTCATAGATTATTCTGTAGTATGCACCTAGGGTTGAGAAAGACTGTCAGATTATAATAGTATTCTAGGGCAAGTGATTAAACTTTCTATTAATGCTGTTTTTCTTATCTAAGATTTTATTGCATGAAGTTCCCATTGAAGGACAGAAAAGAAAGAGAAAGAAAGTTTTGCTGGAAACTAAACTACAAGACAACAGTGAAATAGCACAAGACATACTGGATTATGTAGTAGAAACTACCAAACCAATTTCTCCTGTAAACCAGGGCATCAGAGGTAGGAACTTTCCTCTCTCCCTACACCTAACAGTTTGTTTTCAAGAGTTAAAAAGAAGAAATGTGGGCTTTTTGGGTGGAAGGGTTGTTTTGTTTTGTTGATTTTGTTCACTGTGTAACCCTAGCTGGCCTGGAACTAATTATGTAAACCAGGCTGGCCTTGAACTTGCAGAGATGTGTCTGCTTCTGCTCTTGAGTGCTGACTTGTACTGCGGTGCCAGGCCCTGAAAAATATTTTTAAAAGTATTTTAAAACCAATTTCTGTTTTCCTTTCCATTTGAAAAAGTAGGAAAACCTTGGGAAGTTGTTAAACTATATCCAAATCCTTGAAGTAGTAACTTCAGTGTAATTTTATCAAATTTTATTAGCAAGTATTAACTGTACCAAATAGATTTAATTATAGAATTTTCCAGTGTATGTTATGTAGTTTATCATATTCACTGTTGCAGTTCAGTCCCCATCCACCCTGCACTGGTCCTCTGCTTCCCAAAGATAACTGACTTCTGCAGAGCCCAAACCGTGTGAGGAACTGCGGTGCTAGGGATTTGTTTATGGAGCAGGTTACTTTTGCTAACAGTATTGTTTTCTAGATAATTATCTTTGAGCTATTATTTTTATTTCTACCAGACAGAAGAAACTAACTATAAGCCTCTCTCTATGGCTTAGTGAAATATAATATTCATGGATTAATTAGCCATAAAAACCCTTTAAAAGCTATCAAGGTGATACAGTTTTCTTCTCATTTTAATCATGGGAAGAAAATTCTTTTCAAAAAACCAAACTGAAAAGTATTAACTTGGGCCAGGTTGTGGTGGTGCAAGCCTTTGATCCCAGCAGTCTGGAAGCAGAGGCAGGTCTGTGAGTTCAAGACAAGCCTGGTCTACAGAATGAGTTTCAGAACAGACAGAGCTACACAGAGAAACCCTGTCTCAAAAACTAAATTAATAATAATAAAAGGAAATAAAAATAAAACAAAAGAAAAAAAAAGTATGAACTCTAAAAGGTAGAGCCCATTTAAAATGTTAGATAATATATAGCCTGTGAAAGTTATTGAAAAGTAATAACTTATTTTTTGGCCTCATAAGAAACAGAGAGCTGTCAGAAGGTACAGCTTTTATAAACTGTGTATATGTTATGTTTTAAAAAGGAAAAAATTCAGAGCTGGATAAATGGCTCAGTGGTTAAGATCACTGGCTGCTCTTAAAGAAGATTCAGATTCAATTTCCAGCATCCACATGGTGGCCCACAGCCCTTAGAATTTTCTAGTACATTAAAATATGGCTCTGAATCTATTAGTTGATTGTCTATATATTGATTCCTTAGTATCAAAATTTTACCACCATTTTTTAATTAAAAACTTTGTGTGTTGTGTATGCATGTATGCCCATATGCTCATTTGTGTGTGTGAGTGTGGGTCACAGTTATACCACGACTCACATGTGAAAGGGCTAGGGAAACCTTATATTTCTCTGTTCTTGCTTTCCACCTTGTTTGATAATGGATTTCTCAATTGCTGCAGCTGCATACACCACGCTAGTTGACCCTCAAACCTCTAGGACGTCTCCTGTCTACATCTCCCATCTTGCTGTGGGGCACTGGAATTATAGGCACACACTAATGTGCCCAGATTTACCTGAGTTCTCTGAGGAGTCTCACACTTGTGCAGCAAATACTTTACCAACTGAATCACCTCCCCAACTGCCAGAATGATCAGTTTTTATTAGTGCATTTAATATAGTATAATATAATAAAATATAACATAACAACCTTTTAAAATGTTTGAGTTTCTTTTCTAAATCTTTATTTTCTTTGGTCTTTTTGTATATGTTTTAAGTTTTTATTAATACTAATTTATTATTAAAATATATATT
>NW_026068202.1:923918-956858 GCF_014885135.2 Alexandromys fortis
ATTTATTTATGTGATGCAAGAGATCAAGCTTGGACCCTTGGTCCTGTTGGACAAGTGTTATACCAATGAGAGGTATCTCCAACCCCTAAAAACTTGTTTTCTAATCCAGAAGGCAATTTGTCAGATTTAAGTATCTATTATTTTCAGTCAGGTATGATGGCTTGCAGCTGCAATCTTGAAACTTGAGAGACCGAGGCAGCAGAATCATGAATTAAAGGCTAGCCTGGGCTATAATGAGGGAATCTTATTTTTTTCTTTAATTTAAAATTTTTTTTAATTTTACACACTAGCCCCAGTTCCCCCTCCTCCCTTTCTCCTGCCCCCCTTCCCATACCTCTTTACCCTCATTCACTCGTCAGAGGGAGTAAGGCCTCCCTTGGGAGTCAACAGAGTCTGGTATACCAAGTTGAGGCAGCGCCGAGCCCCTTCCCCTGTATCAAGGCTGAACAAGGTGTGGTGGGATGGGCTCCAGAAAGCCAGTTCATTCACCCAAGATAGGCTGTCGTGGTCCCACTGCCTGCTAGGGCCACACCAGACAGATCAAGCTACATAACTGTCACCCACATTCAGAGGGCTTAGTTTGGGAGGGACTCTATCTTAACAAAGCAAACAAAATAACCCTTTACTTTCATCTTTGCTCTTTTTCTTTTTTTCTTTTAATTAGGAAAACGAGTAGTACTAATGAAGAAATTTCCTCTGGATGGAGAGAAAGCAGGCAGAGAAGCAGCACTATTTATTGTTCCGTCAGTTGTCAAAGGTAATCTGAATTTAGATTTTTAGGTATTTTGAATGTTAATTGAAAATTTACTGACATACTTAGGAATGTATTTTTATAGTTACTACTGTAATATTGTTATACATATTCTTAAGTTAACGAAGAAAAATTATCATATATTAATTTCAAAGTAATGTATAGGTTTCTTGGCTAATTCATAATGTTTTCATTTCCATTTTTAAGATGGAGATGTGAAGAGAGAAGGAGTAATTGAAATTAAAAGTGTTCAGGTTAAGGAGCTAGAGATGGTTCAGCAGTTAAAAACAGACTGTGCTTCCATGTTCAGTTCCCATCATTCACAAGTGGGTCACACCATCTGTAACTCCAGTTCCAGGAGATGCAGCACTGTCTTCTGGCCTCTGAAGGCACAAGGCATGCTTGTGGTGGACAGACATACTTGCAGGCAAAACTCATACACTTAAAGTTAAAAACTGTTCTGGCTGGGCGGCCGTGGTGCTCCACCTTTAATCCCAGCACTCGGGAGGTAGAGGCAGGCAGATCTCTGTGAGTTCTAGGCCAGTCTGGTCTACTAAGTTCCAGTACAGCCAGGGCTACACAGAGAAACCCTGTTTGGGAAAAAGGAAACAAAAGTATTCTGGTTATAAAGCATTTTTTCAAAGGATATGCCATTAATAGGCTAAAAATAGATACAACACAATGAGGCCAAGAAAATGTTGTTCTAAAATACTCTGTCCAGTAATATGGTTGATAACGTTTACACAACATAGATCTAATATAAAAATTTTAATTGAGCTTTAGATATCCTGGAATAATAGAAAGGAATTTTGAGTTTCAGTGCAGATCCTGTAGCTATTTCATTTTGAGACTTTGGGCGCATCTTTAAGATTTAAAATTAACTATATGTGAATAGAGACAATATCATTCCATGCTTTCACTTGATTTGTAGTATAGAGAGAATTCATTGAGGAACTTTGCAAACCATAGAGTGTTTGTCTCATGTAAGTTAGTGATACTTCTGGTAAAAATTTAATGACCTAACAGAGACATCCATCAGCCTACTGCTGCATTATTTTGTTGACCAGCTTTAGTAAACAAAACACATTCTTCTAAGTGTTCTAAAGTTTTTAAAATATGTAGCATTTTAAATGATGTTGGAAATCATAGTAGATTTTACAACATTATTGAGAAAAAGATTATAAATGCTGGGACCAGAAGTCTGGCTTAGTGACTAAAAGTGCTTGCTATGCAATCCTGATGACCTGAGTTTGATCTCTGGATCACATAAAACAGCCCAAAGCCTCTGGATTCACGGCATTCCAGTTGTGAGTTCGGGTGATGGAGATAAAATGAATGAACCAAAACCTCATGGGCCAGCTCTCCTGGAGAGCTGCAGATAGCAGAAAACAAGACACATTGTATCAACAAGGTGGAAGACAAGAACCAACTCCCAAAAGTTGTTCCCTGATCTATACACAAACACACTAAAATTTAAGATATAAAAATGCTGTATTCATCAAAGGGGACAAGTCAGAGTTGGTTGTCACTTGAATCCAGGCCTTCTAATTTCAAATACAGAACAATTTCTGATATATTCCACAAATTTTGAGAACATGCTCTACATTAAGAACACGTATTTGTAAACTTTATGTAATGAATAATTTCTTTTTCTTTTTCAGATAATACTAAATATTCATATACTCCCGGATGCCCAATTTTTTACTGCTTACAAGATATTATGAGGGTTTGTAGTGAGTCTAGTACTCACTTTGCAACACTTACAGCAAGGATGTTAATAGCCTTGGATAAGTAAGAAACACATTAAGAATATTTTTAATCAATCATAATTGAAATTAGTCTGTGGTTCTCTTGTGGGAAAATATTACTGAAAAATAACCTTTCTCAAAAATGGTCAGTTTTTCAGCTATAAGGATGAAAAAAATCCCCCAATTAAGTTTGCCTTGACTACTTAGAAGATATTAATTTTATCTTTCCAAAATAATAAACACTTCTCAGTTTTCAGGATCAAGATTTTTTTTTTTTTTTTTTTGGATAAAGTAGGCATAGTAGTTACTCTTGTCAGTGAACAGTTATAGTCTGTCTTCTGGTAATATCACATCTCAGGAGGCCCAGTATAGAAGTATTTTATATTTTCTAAAGTTGTTTTATGATTATAATGGCATAGACATTTTAGAATAATTGCTGTGTCTGTTGACAAAGCTTTTTATTAAATACTTAATACTAAACATATTTTAAAGCTGGACATAATATTAGAATATGTCACATGTCAGAGTTCTAGAGCAGTCTGCCTTTGTCACCTTCACTTTTGACTTTTTCCTCTCTGCCAGGTGGCTAGATGAACGTCATGCGCAGTCTCACTTTATTCCAGCTTTATTCCGACCTTCTCCCCTTGAGCGGATAAAGACAAATGTTATAAACCCTGCATATGCTGCTGAATCAGGTCAGACAGAAAACTCACTGCATATGGGCTATAGTGCACTAGAAATAAAAAATAAAATGCTAGCCCTAGAAAAAGCAGACACCTGCATTTACAACCCTTTGTTTGGATCAGAGCTTCAGTACACAAACCGGGTAAGAGATTCAGTTGACTCTTACTTCAAAAGACATTTCGAATATAACAAAAACACATTGGTTGTCATGGAAAACATTAAAATAGTACCAACGCTTTATTTATATATATATATGAAAATCAAGTATATGAGACTTTTAGGGAGTTTTTATTTTAACTTTTTTTCCTTTTCTAGGTAGATAAAGTGGTAATAAATCCATACTTCGGTTTAGGAGCTCCGGACTACTCAAAAATCCAAATTCCCAAGCAGGAAAAATGGCAGCGAAGCATGAGCAGTGTCATGGAAGACAAGTACTGTTTTGGTTTTACTCTAACTGGCTCTCATAACTTGATGCTGAAATGTATGTAGGCAGTAAGGGAGCAGTGTGGTCACGGGCCAACAGCTGCACAGTGATAGGTCCTCTTCATAGATGTATCACTTCTGTTTTGACGTAATGTGAGTTTCCACAACGTTTATACTGTCTTAATTTCTTTTTTATGGTTAGAGAACGGCAATGGGTTGATGACTTTCCTTTGCATCGAAATGCCTGTGAAGGAGATTCAGAATTACTAAGCCATCTTCTCAGTAAGGGATTTTCAGTCAACCAACTGGATAATGACCACTGGGCACCCATTCATTATGCATGCTGGTAAATAGATTATTCTTTTTAGGAATTTATGACTATATTATTTTTTCTTACTAGAAAACTGTTCTCATTCCAAATAGCATCTATGCCATGTTTGTCTTTTGAGCATTCTATTCTGATGTTTTGATAACTCTGTGTATGCTACTGTTCATAATTGCCAAATCTGCCACAAATAAGGCACTGGCCGTCTTCTTAGCCATAGTAAGCCATACAGTAAAATGGCCAGTAGTTAGTAAATGTTAGTGCAAACTGTGATATTGCCTCTTCATGATACTATTATATTGTATTACATTGGTTTATTCTTACTGTAAAATTGACAGTCGTTAAGTACATGGGATTTGACCTTATATCATGATAGAAAATTATCCATTAGGTGTATGGTGTGAAAGACACATTGAATAAAAACTAAAAAAAAAAAAAAAAAGAAGAAGAAGAAGAAGAAGAAGAAGAAAATTATCCGTTTAGATCTTTCAGAATCTAATAATCTATCAATAAGCCTAACAAATTCTTCTTCAGAGATTCTTAGAATCATTACCTTCTGTTTTACCAGATTGGAACATATTTGGAGTTTTTCTTTGTGTTTGGTCCTAGTATAGCTCTTGGCACTGTTACTCTGCTCACATAATAATGATGCTTAGCTGAACTGAGTTTTTATTTCACGGCAGTAATGAACTGTTAGAGATTATTGTCTCAAAAAGACCTAGTCATTCCATTTTTTATGAGATTGCTTTTAATGTAGTGTTTTAAATGATCTTAACTTTTTGTAAAGAATGCTGCATTATTTACTTTCTATTAAATGTCCAGAGTGTTTTAGCTGTGTCACACTGACCTTGCAGGAACTTCAGAACTGTCTACTTTTCAGTTTGCTTATCTATAATAAATTACAGTAATTAGGGTTGAGAAATAGACTTGCCTAGAGTATACAAAGCCCCAGGTCCAATCATCAGCACTACAGAAGTAACAAGTAGGAAGTAATTAGACCATTCTAGAGTTTTTTCCAATTCAAACTTTTATTTATCTGATTCTAATATTTGTATTGAGCTGATTAATGGTTATTTTTAATATTCATGCTTTTTCTATTTCTCTGAAAATTTTTCTGTTTATAAGTATCCTCTTGTTAGGTAATGTAGTTCAGTGGCAGAGCATTTGATCGGTGTACATGAGGTCCGGGGTTTAATCCCCAGTAGCAGGGGGGGAAACCTGTGAAGTTTTTATATTTATATTTAGAAAGCTACCCTAAATAATCTCTAACTGGTCTAGTATATTTTTCCTCACATAACTAATAAACACTGGTAGTAGAAACAATATTAGAGCTAAAATGAAGGTGTAGATTGTACTTCAATCCTCAAAATTTGCTGCAGAATTGAGAATGACAATAGTGAGCTTTAATTTAGGAATCTCAGATTTATATATTTGTGCTTTCCATTATGTAGCAGAGGTTATTTCTTCTCTAGTAAAAGAAAAGTAAAACTTTGAACTGCCTACCACATACAAACAAAAGTATGGTATAACATTTAATGTGTTTAGAGATATGCCAAGGTTTTAGTAGCAGTACTTAGTTCCTAAATATGATCCTTACTAAGTTACTTAACATCCTAATAACCTGCTTATGTATTTACAAGATGGAGTTTAAAATGATAAAATAGAAAATACAAATAAAGTAATTGAGAGCACATAGTAAATGTTGAATAAATGTTGGCTTTGATTAATAAATATGATTGAGTTCAGTGGTATGGCATATGCCTAATATGTCAAGAAGGAAGGGAAGGGGTGGGGGAGGAGAGAAAGAAGAGAAAGAATTGTTAAAATGTACAAATTGTGTGATATCTAAATCTAAAATTAGTTAATTTTTATTATTCTTAGTTATAATGTCTTATTAGTAGAATACAGAAGGAAAATTTTTTTCTTTTGATAAAATTTCCTGTCAACTGAAAATGATAATCTTATTGGATTAATGTGAATCTGAAGAAAGAATGGTTATAGTCCATCATGGGTGCTACACACTTGTAACCCTAGCAACTGGAAAGCAGAGACAGGAGTATTGCTACAAGTTCGAGCCAGGCTTGGTTATATACCAGCCAGGGCTCTATAGTGAGATCCTATCTCAAAAGAAAAAGAATTAAAAACTAGAAAAAAGCTTACTTTATCTTGGAAATATATTCTTTTATTTAAATTCTTGATTCATTTTATATACCAACCATATTTCCCTCTCCTACCCCTCTTCCCACTCCCTCCCAACCCACCTACCATCCATTCCTTCTCTTGTTTGCATTCAGAAGGGGTAAGTCCTCCCTTGGGGAGTCAACAAGGCCTAGCACATTAAATTGAGTCAGGACTAAGCCCTTCCCCCTGCATTCTCCTTACTCCACGTCCTCTTTAATATAAGCTGTCCTCAGTGTCTTTGATCTTACCCATTCTGACATGTGTATTCAGAGTCATTTTGATTTGCATTTCCCTGATGACTGAGAATGTTGATCAATTCCTTAAATATCTTCTGGCCTTTTGAGATTCTTCTGTTGAGAATTCTCTGTTTAGATCTGTATCCCATTTTTAATTGAATTATTTGGTTTTTTGATTTCTAGTTTCTTAAGTTCTGAGATCAGCCCTCTGTCAGATGTGGGGTTGGTGAAGATCTTTTCCCATTCTGTAGGTTGTCATTTTATCTTATTTATTGTGTCCTTTGCCTTACAGAAGCTTCTCAGTTTTGGGAGTTTTCATTTATTAATTGTTGGTCTCAATGTTTGTGCTACTGGGGTTATTTAGGAAGTGGTCTCTTGTGCCAGTGCGTTCAAGGCTGCTTCCCACTTTCTCTTCTATCAGGTTCAGTGTAACTGGATTCGTGTTGAGGTCTTTGATTCACTTGGACTTGAGTTTTGTTCATGGATCTATTTTCATTCTTGTACATGTTGACAACCAGTTATGTTTTAAAACATGTCATGAAGCTTCTAAAAAACTCCATCCTATTCCTGTGTTTTCAGCAAATTGAATTTGAAAAGGTTTTCCTTATCATTATTATTATTGAATATTATATTGTTATAGTTGGCCCTTTCCTATTGAATTCAGAAAACTAGATTCTCATTCTCATAGTCATGAAATTGTTGATAATTACATAACTGATTCAAACGTCATTTTTCTAATCTGATACAATTACCACTACCCAACTCATACTTTGTTGTGAAAACTGTATTAAATAGCTAAATAAGAAAAGTTTAAATGTCATACAAAACTCACGTTTGTGTAGTTATTCTTGTTGTTGTTGGAGCTGGTCTATCTCACACCTTCTTTCCTGTCTTTTCCTGAAAGCGTATTTTTCTGAATGGAGTTCAGTGTTGTAGGATGAGTTCTTTGTTAAGGATTATACATTCTTTCAGACTTAACAATAGTTGTGCTCAATTGAATGGTTTTATATATTCTCAGATAAATACTCCAGGCCTTTCCTTTATCCTCAATACTGTTAATGCATTTTTAGTTGCTACTAAACAGTTTAATCCCTTCTCTTATAGGCATAAAGCACACTAAAGAATACACTAACACCATCCTAAGGGATTTCCAAGTTGACAGAGAAGAGAAGCACATAAAGGAAGATGAAACAGAAATAAAATGCTAAAAGTATTAGGAAGCTACAATGTATCTTAATTCAGAATAATAATAGACTGTTAAACTCTGAACAAAATGGGGAGAAAGGAAAAAACATATTAGAAGTAGTAAAAACCGCAGTGTGAGGGGATATGACTAAGACAAGATAGAACATAAGTGCCAGTTCAGAGTATGGTGAAAGCATGGGGTTTGTGGAGGGAAAGAAAACAAATGCTGAAGGCAAATTACCCCATATTTGATATGCCATTTTCCCCAAATGCACTACAGCGAAAACCAGATTCCCCTTTCCCTTCTTCCCTACTATGTTCTTCTTTCCAAACAGCAAGTCCTTTTCTGCCTTTGCTTCAAACCAGCCTTCAGCATGTCTTTGGTCTTGACTCAGTGTACCTGGCACCTGCTTGGTACTCACCTGAGATCTTGTGTTACTTACTCCTTTTTCCCAAATCTAAAATTTTTTGCTTTCTTCATCTTTTAAGTTCTGTCCTATTTAAAATCCAATTCAAAATCTTTTTTTCCAAAATACTTTTTAAAATATCCTTGGACTAGTGCTGTATCTTTTTTCTTTTCCAATAATTTTCAAAGAGTGTATACTATTTTGATAAGTAAAAATTTGAAATGCCAGACAGCTGGCTCAATAGTTAAGAGGTTTCTGTCAGAGGAGCTGGGTTCCATTCACGATGCCCACATGGCTGACAGCCATCAGAAATTCTAGTTCCAGGAGGTCCAAAAAAGGCATTGCATGCAAATGATTCACAGACATATATGTAGGCAAAGTAACCGTACACATAAAACAGATTTTTTGAGTTGATCTTGTTTTTTTATTATTATTTTATTACTTAAAAAAAAAAAACAATCAAAATTCCCACTCCCTCCTCTCCTCCGACTCCCTCCACACACCCTCCTACCCCACCCTCTTCAATCCTAAGAGAGGGCAATGCACCTGCCCTGTGGAAAGTCCACAGCCCTCCCTACTACGTCTAGGTTGAGCAAAGTATACATCCAAAGAGAATAGGATCCCAAGAAGCCAGTACATGCAGTAGAAACAAGTCCCAGTGTCACTATCAGTGGCCCCTCAGTCTGCCCCACCTGTCAACAATCTTCAGAGAGACTTGTTTGTTCCCATGCTCATTCACTCCCAGTTCAGTTGGAGAGCTACCATTAGCTCAGGCAAACTGTCTCAGTGGATGAACCCCTAATGGTCTTGAAGTCCTTGCTCATCTCTCACTCCTTCCACTCTTTAACTAGATCTTGGGAGCTCAGTCCAGTGCCCTGATGTGGGTCATTGTCTCTGTTCCCCATCTGTTATTGGACGATGGTTCTATGGTGATATTTAAGATAATCATCAGTCTAACTACACAGGTAAGGCCAGTTCAGACACCCTCTCCTCTATTGCTTAGGGTCTTAGCTGGGGTCATCTTTGTGGATTCCTGGCATTTTTCTAGAGCCAGGTTTTTTGCTAACCCAATAATGGCTCCCTCAATCAAGATATCTCTTTCCTTGCTCTCATATCTGTCCTTCCTCCATCTCGACTATCCCATTCCCTCAAGTTCTCCTCAACCTCCCCTTCTCCCCTTCCTTCTACCCCCTGCCCCCCATGCTCCCAAATTTTTGTCTGTTTCCAATTTCCAGGTAGGTCTATATATGTTTTTCTTTGAGTTCACCTTACTACTTAGTTTCTCTAGGATCATGAACTATAGGCTCAGTGTCCTTTGTTTATGGCTATTATCCACTTATGAATGAGTACATACCATATTTGTTTTTTGGGGGGTCTGGGTTACCTCACTCAGGATAGTGTTTTCTAATCCCATCCATTTGCATGCAAAATTCAAGATGTCATTTTTTTTTAAACCGCTGAGTGGTACTCTAATGTGTAGATGTGCCACACTTTCTTTATCCATTCTTCAATTGAGGGGGAACTAGGTTGTTTCCAGGTTCTGGCTATGATTATAGTTGAACAAATGCTTTTGTAGTATGATTGAGCATCTTTTGGGTATATTCCCAAGAGTGGTATTGCTGAATCCTGAGGTAGGTTGATTCCCAGTTTTCTGAGAAACCGCCATACTGATTTCCAAAGTGCTCGCCTCATCACTAGAAAGTTTGCATTCTCACCAGCAATGGAGGAGTGTTCCCCTTACTCCACATCCTCTCCAGCATAGGTTATCATTAGTGTTTTTGGTCTTAGCCATTCTGACAGGAGTAAGATGGTATCTCAAAATTGTTTTGATTTGCATTTCCCTGATAACTAAGGAAGTTGAACACGTCCTTAAGTATCTTTTGGCCATTTGAAATTCTTCTGTTGAGAAATCTCTGTTTAGTTCAGTACACCACTTTTTAATTGGGTCATTTTGAATTTTAATGTCTAATTTCTTGAGTTCTTTATATATTTTGGAGATCAGTCCTTTGTCTGATGTGGGGTTAGTAAAGATTTTTTTCCCATTCAGTAGGCTGCCTTTTTGACTTGTTGACTGTGTGCTTTGCTTTCCAGAAGCTTCTCGGTTTCAGGAGGTCCCATTTATTTATTGTTGCTCTTATTGTCTGTGCTACTAGGGTTATACTTAGGAAGTGGTTTCCTGTGCCCATGCTTTGAAGGCAACTTCCCACTTTCTCCTCTATCAGGTTCGGTATGGGCAGATTTGTATTGAGGTCTTTAATCCATTTGGATTTGAGTTTTGTGCATGGTGATAAATATGGATCTATTTGCATTTTTCTACAGGTTGATATCCAGTTATGCCAGCACCATTTGTTCAAGACATTTTCTTTTTTCCAATGTATAATTTTAATTTCTTTGTCAAAAATCTGGTGTTCAAAAGTGTGTGGATTAATATCTGGGTCTTCAATTCAGTTCCATTGGTCAACATCTCTGTTTTTATTGTTTTTATGCCAATACCATGCTGTTTTCATTACTGTAGCTCTGTAATAGAGTTTGATGTCAGGGATGGTAATGCCTCTGGCAGTTCCTTTATTGTACAGGATTGTTTTGGTTATCCTGGGCTTTTTGTTTTTCTATATGAAGTTGACTATTGTTCTTTCAAGGTCTGTGAAGAATTGTGTTGGGATTTTGATGGGGATTGCATTGAATCTACAGATTTGGTAGGATTGCCATTTTTACTATGTTGATCCTTCTTATCCAAGAGAATGGGAGATCTTTCCATTTTCGGTTTCTTCTTCAATTTCTTTCTTCAAAGACTTAAAGTTTTTGTCAAATAGGGCTTTCACTTCCTTGGTTAGTGTTACTTCAAGATATTTTATGTGATTTGTGGCTATTGTGAAGGGTGAAATTTTCTGGTTGCTCTCTCAGCCCATTTATTATCTGTGTAAAGAAAGGCTACTGATTTTTTTTTGAGTTACTCTTTTATCCTGCTACATTACTGAAGGTGTTTATATGGTGTAGAAGTTCGGTAGAATTTTTGGGGTTACATATATAAACTATCATATCACCATCAAATAGTGAGAGTTTGACTTCTTCTTTACCGATTTGTGTCCCTTGGTCTCCTTTTGGTGTCTTATTGCTCTAGCAAGAACCTCAAGCACTATATTGAACAGATATGGAGACAGCGGGCAACCTTGTCTTGTTCTTGATTTCAGTGGGAGTTTCTCTCCATTTAGTTTGATGTTAGCTGTTGGCTTGCTGTAGATTTCCTTTATTATGTTTAGGTATGTTCCTTTTATTCCTACTCTCTTGAAGACCTTTATCATGAAGAGATGTTATATTTTGTCAAAGGCTTTTTCAGCATCTAATGAGATGATCATGTGGGGTTTTGTTTTGCTTTTTCAGTTTCTTTATATGGTGGATTTCATTGACAGATTTTCGTATGCTGAACCTTCCCTGCATCCCTGGGATGAAATCGATTTGGTCATAATGGATGATTTTTCTGATGTATTCTTGGATTCGGTTTGCTAGTCTTTTATTGAATAGTTTTGCATCAATATTCATGAGTGACATTGGTCTGTAATTCTCCTTTTTAATCATATCTTTGTGTAGTTTGAATATCAGGGTAATTGTAGCCTCATAATAAGAGTTCGGTAATGTTAATCCTGTTTCTATTGTGTGGAACAACTTTGAGAAGTATTGGTATTAGTTCTTCTTTGAAAATCTTGTAGAATTCTGCACTGAAATAATCTTTTTGGTTGGACCTTTTTTTGGGGGGGAGACTTTTGATGAATCTTTCTATTTCTTTACTAATTGTAGGTCTACTTAATTTCTTGATTTAATTTTGTTAAGTGATATTTATCCAGAAAATTGTCCATTTCCTTTACCTTTTCCAATTTTGTAGAGTCCAGGTTTTCATAGTATGACCTGATTTTCTGGATTTGCTCTGTCTCTGTTGTTATGTCTCCCATTTCATCTCTGATTTTGTTAATTTGGATATTCTCTCTCTTTTGTTTAGTTTGGATAAAGGTTAGTCTCTTTTATTGATTTTTCTCAAAGAACCAACTCTTCTCATTAACTAGGTATTGGTTAAATCTGGTTATGTCATGGAATATCTTGTTTTGTCCAGCTACGGTGATTGAAAGTTTTGCTAGGTATAGTAGTCTGGGCTGGCATCTGTGGTCTCTTAATGTTTACATAACTTTTGACCAGGACCTTCTGGCTTTCATTGTTTACATTGACAAGTCAGGTGTAATTCTGATAGGTCTGCCTTTATCTATTACTTGGCCTTTTTTCTTTGCAGCTCTTAATATTCTTTCTTCTGTATGTTTAGTGCTTTGATTATTATTTGACAAAGGGACTTTTTTTTCTTGGTCCAGTCTATTTGGTGTTCTGTAAGCTTCTTGTATCTTGATATGCATATCTTTTTTTAGGTTGGGAAAGTTTTCTTCTGTCATTTTTGTGGAATATATTTTCTGTGCTTTTGAGTTGAACTTCTCCTTCTATCTCTATTATTCTTAGGTTTGGTCTTTTCATGGTGTCCCATATATCCTGGATGTTTTGGGTTAAGCTTGTGTTAGATTTAATGTTTTCTTTGACTGGTGAGTCTATTTCCTCTATCTTATCTTCAGCACTTGAGATTTTTGTCTTCCATCTCTTGTATTCTGCTGTTTATGTTGCACTTATGCTTCCTGATCATTTTACTATATTTTCTGTCCTCAGAGTTCCCTTGGTTTGTGTTTTTCTTTATTATCTCTATTTCGTGTTTCTAGCCTTTAATTATTTCTTTCAACTGTTTGGTTGCTTTTTCTTGGTTTTCTTTAAGGGATTTGTTTATTTCTTCTGATTTCTTTTTGTTTGTTTGTCTTTTCCTCCAGTTTTTTTGAGAAAATTTTTTTTAATTTTTTCTTTAAGGGCCTCAAACATGCTCCTAAAGTTATCTTTTAGGTCATTTACTTCTGCTACATCTGTACTGTGGTATCCATCCTGCTTTTTTGTAGCCACTAGTTTATATTGGTTTCATGTTCATCTTTGTGGTGTTGAGTGTGTTTTTACCTTGTCTACTCATCTTTTTCTCTGATTGATGTAGTTGGGGGTCTAGTCTCTGGTGATTGCTCTTTCAGGTTCCAGTGGATCCAAGGCTCAGATGGTTGTTCCTGGTGGTGGAGTCAGGGCCATGGTTTCAGTCACTTGACATTCCTGGAAGTTGCTTGACTCTCCCAGTAATCACTCTACAATCCTGGAGGTTGTTCGGGCCTGTGCTCAAGAAGGTCACTTGATTGGGCCAGCTCCTGCTGAGGTTGCTGGCTTGGGCCTCCTCTGGTAGAGGTTGCTGGCTTGGGCCTCCTCTTGTGGAGGTCACTGGCTCAGTCCTGCTCTGGTTGAGGTCGTTGGCTCAGGTCTACTCCTGTGGATGCTCCTGCAGAGGTTGCTGGCTCTGGCCAAGCCCCACAAAGGTCACTGGCTCAGGCCTGCTCCCACAGAAGTAGCTGGCCTTGGCTTGGTCCTGTCAAGGTCACTTGCTTGGCTGCTTTGTGGCGGTCACTGGCTCAGGCCTGGTCCTAGGGAGGTTTCTGGCTCAGGCCTGGTCCCTTGGAGATTGCTCCCTTGTACCTACTCTGGCTAAGGGCACTGGCTCAGGCCTGCTCTAGCAGAGGTTGTTGGCTCTGGCCTGGCCCTATGGAGGTTACTGGCTTGGGCCTGCTTCTGCGGGTGTTTCTGTTTCAGGCCTGGTCCTGCAGAGGTCCTGTACTTTTATTTATTTTTTCTTTTTTCTATTTATTTATTTATTTATTTATTTATTTATTTATTTATTTATTTATTTATTTATTTATTTATTTGAAGTTTGTCCTGGAACTTTTTCTGTAGACCAGGCTGGCCTCAAACTACAGAGATTTGCCTGCCTTTCCCTCCTGAGTGCTGGGGTTAAAGGCGTGCGCCACCACCACCTGGCTAACTTTTATACTTTATGGGATAATGATGCCATCTTTTTCCTCTTGTTTTGAGAATATATCTCTCTTACTTGGTCAGAAATTGAAATAATTAAATTGAATCACAGTAATACATAAAAATATTCCCAAGCATTCTAGATACTTTGGTATCTTAATACATTATTCATTTGTTCTCTAGATTTCCCTCACATATCTTGTAAAATTTGAATTTTGAAGCATTTCAGATGGAGTTTTTTATGTATATTTTATTATTTTTATAGGTATGGGAAAATTGAGGCCACTCGCATATTACTAGAGAAAGGAAAGTGCAACCCAAACCTTTTAAATGGGCAGCTCAGCTCACCTCTTCACTTCGCTGCTGGAGGGGGACATGCAGAAATAGTGCAGATCCTCCTAACCCACCCAGACATTGACAGAGTAAGTTATTTCCTGTTTTTATATTTTAATGCTCAGCAACTAACAAGTAGTAATACAAAAGCATTTTATTGTATACTAATCAGGTCAACTAAAAACAACAAATTTTACTTTATAGAGTATAATGTATGTGTTAACTGTGATTAACATAAGTTTTGAATTATTATGATAAAGTATACTTCACATGAAATGTATTATTTTAACAACATAAATGCAAAGTTTATAACATTCAGTACATTTGTGTTGTTATATATAGTCATTACATATATCTCTACAAAATATATAGTTTATTCTATATCTTATTTCCCCCTGAATGTCTTAAAGAAAACCATTTACCCATTTTCTTGAATTTGTACTGATAATCATTTGATAAAAAGGAAAGTAAAATTGTGGAAACCTTTCTTAAATCTATAACTGAACTTTTACAAAACATAATCCTACTAATGTTTTAAATTTTGTAGCTTTTCTATTTTTTTTAGTATATACCAAGTATGGTTAATATTTACTTAATATTTAACCAGAGTATTTGTATAATGTTTTAATTGAATAATATTCCTTGAGAACAACATGTATTTGTAATATCTTTTCATCCATTGCTTCCTCCATTCTAGCACATAACAGACCAACAAGGAAGATCCCCATTAAATATTTGTGAAGAAAACAAACAAAATAAC
The DNA here is from genome assembly GCF_014885135.2 of Alexandromys fortis. Taxonomy (NCBI): domain Eukaryota; kingdom Metazoa; phylum Chordata; class Mammalia; order Rodentia; family Cricetidae; genus Alexandromys; species Alexandromys fortis. The sequence goes on from NW_026068202.1 coordinate 938,874, forward strand.
TGGGAAGAAGCTGCAAAATTATTGAAAGAAGCCATAAACAAACCTGTAAGAATTGTCTGAATAGCCAAAGGCAAATGTTGTATTTAAATTGATCATTTGCTGTTGTTTGTTTCACTCTTTACTCTCTTGGGGGCCCACTATCCAGGTCCCAAATAAACACACACATGGTCTTCTTTCTTATCAATGCCCGGCCTTACCTTAGCTTGTTTTTAAATAGCTTTTTTAAAAAGCTATGCTGTCTAACTTTTGCCTGTGGGCTTTTACCTTTCTCTATTTCTGTATAATGTTTCTTTTACTCTTATTCCATGACTTGCTGGGTAGCTGGGTTACTGGCCCATGGTGTTTTCCTCTCCTTATTCTGTTGTGCTCCTTCTTTTCCTCCAGATTTCTCTACCTATTTATACTCTCTGCCTGCCAACCCCTCCTATCCTTTCCCATGCCTTGCTATTGGCCAGTCAGGTGTTTTAGACAGGCAAAGAATCACAGCTCCACAGAGTTTAACAAATGCAACATAAAAGAATGCAACACATCTTTGCATCAAATTATGTGTGATTGTATTTAACATGTTTATTGAAAGTAGTTCTGCTCATTGGTGTGTTTTACCCTAGCAACATTTGTGTAACAGCAGCATTATATACCATTCATTAATAGTCTTTAGCAAGTTAAGTGTATAAAATCTCATTTTCTTCTCCACAAAGGTGAAATAGATGATTTCCTAGTTTTGTGTATATGTGTGTGCATGCATGTATACATGTGTGTAGTTGTTTGTGCTCTAGAGACCAGAGGATAATGTTAGGAGTCTTTCTTTACCACTTCTCCCCCCCCCCCTTTTTTTTTGATACAGGGTCTCTAACTAAAACTAAAGCCAACCATTTTGTCTAACTTCCAGGATCCTCCTCTCTTCCCTCCTCTATCCCACCAACTCTGGGATTATAGACACAAACAGCCATTCCCAGTTTTTATGTGAGTGCTGGGGATTTAAATGTAGATCTTCTTGCTTTCACAGCAAGTGCTGTTATTCACTGAGCCATATTCTTAGCCCTTCCCTGCTTTTTTTTTTTTTTATTAAGCTAGCTCAATAGAGACCTCCTTATGTTTTCCTTCTCTATCATTCAGTTTCTAATGATACAGTCAGATAACATTTTCTGGCCTAACTTCTATATTGTGAATGTGATCAAATGAATCGGATACTTTTAATCCAAAATGTATTGGCCTGTAAGTTACTTGGGAGATAAGCTGCCTCCTTTAACAGTACAAATCTATTGATAATGCTACTGCTATTTGGGGGTTTTGTGAACTTGAGGAAGGAAATTAATTCAAAATCCAATATTCCATGACTTTCAAAGTTTTCCATCATGAACTTCTCTTATTCATAAATTATTGTTAATACACATTTCCTCAGTCCAATTTGTAACCTACTTCTCATGAGGTTCTTAGATTTCATTCCAAGTTTATATTTCCTGTGGCATTACATTGTATATTCAATACTCTATAAACTGTATTTTACAAAAGACAGTAATAAAGATTTTCCTTGATTTGGTCATGGAACATTCAGAAGAAAATTTAGACTGTAATAGAAGTAATAGTTTTCTAAATATTGTCAGCCTCTTCTTGTTTGAAGTAAGTTTTTGATAGTTCCCACATTAGACATCTATATTATGAAGGATATGAAGTTGGGCATAAAGTATCTTATTGCATTGTGATACATAATTATTATTAATGTGTATGTGAGTGTGCCTGCATGTGTTTGTGAGTGTCGACAGGGACCAGAAGACCAAGGTAGGTGCAGGATCCAAACTCCAGTCTTCTGCCGGAATAGCAAGTGCTCTTGACTGCTGAGCCATCTCTTCAGCCTTATGATTTGTAATTTTCAAGTAGCTTAGATGACTTTTCTTTTTTTCCAGTATGAAAAAGTTCGAATTTACAGAATGGATGGATCCTACCGTTCTGTTGAACTAAAGCATGGCAATAATACCACAGCGCAGCAGATAATGGAAGGAATGCGACTCTCTCAAGAAACTCAGCAGTGTTTCACTATTTGGATCTGTTCAGAAAACCTTAGTAAGGAAACTTGGGATGGAGAAGTATTTTACTGTTTAAACATCATTGTTCCTTTTTGGAAGTGGGCTAAGTTGTAGCACAATTAATAAAAACCAAGAGACAGAAATTGGGTTCATCCTGAAGGTCAGAAAAACAAAACATCCAGCTACTGGCTCTTACCTCTTCCTCAGTCTGAAATGGCGATCCTGCCTCAAGGAATCTCAGAATGAGACTGTCTGGGAGCTGTCTCCTCCTGTCTTATATTCCCCTCTAGGGCTGGGGTTAAAGGCTTGCACCACTATTGCCCAAATTTCTGTGGCAAACTAGTGTGGCTACTGGGATTAAAGGTGTGTGTCACCACTGCCTGGTCTGTAAGACTGACCAGGGTGGCTGTTTTACTCTCATCTTCAGGAAAGCTTTATTTATTAAAATAGAAATGAAATATCTCTACAACTAGTAAACTTGAGTATAGCATTATTATTATTAAACTGCTGAAATGGGCAGGATTCCATCCCCTGTGTTTAGTCAAGCATTTAAAAGTTTACTACTGTGATAACCCAGTTAGTTAGAATGCTATGAACTGTAGAATTCATACAATTTGCCTTTATTTTCAGTGTTTCTCTCAAAGTGATTGAAATATTTATGTTTTCTGTCAAACCTTTTTATTTAAAATCACCTTAATGTCAATGTATATTTATCTTTCCAAATTTACTATAACTACTTAAAGAATTTAATTAAATGGATGGTGGTTATCTATGTTTAGCACCAAATCATACTGATTATTCTTAATTCAGTAAGCTATAATGGAATTAAGAATTTAATATATATTAATATATTTCATTTATGTTAACATATTTCATTTATGAAAAATTATCTGCAATTTTTTCCATTCTTATTTGTCAAGCCAGGACTTCCAAATACTAAGAGTCAAATGCTATACTACTGATTCACATCCCAAACACAAGAAATATTCTTTATTTTTATTTCGTTTTTGGAGATAGGATTTCATGTAACTCAGGCTGGTCACACTTGCTATTTAACTGAGGATAACTTTGAACTTGTGGTCTTCTCCTACCTCCCAAGTGCTGGGATTATAGTCTTGTGCCGTTATATCTCTCTCCCATTCTTTTTGGAGGGATGCTCAGCCTAGATATAGCTGGGAGGGCCTTGGTCCTGCTTCTTCACTCCACTTGGGAAGCCTCACCTTCTCTGAGGAGTGGATGGGGGGGTGGGGCGGGGTGAAGGTGGGGGAGTGGGAGAAGAGGAGGGAGAAGGCACTGGGAGAGGTATGTAAAATGAGAAAAGATTGTCTTTTAAAAAATAAATTTAATTAGAAATTATGTTCTTAAAAGCAGGCAATAATCCACAATTGGCTAGTAATAACTATTAAACACTGATTTCAATTTAGGTCTATAAACAGTCTAGTACTTAGGCACATATAGTTTAATGGAAGGTTTCTATGCATTGATATAAGGGATTTGTTTTTACAGTGTCATTTATAAAAGAAAAGCTCTTTTTCAGGCCTTCAGTTCAAGCCTTATCATAAACCCTTACAACAAGTTCGTGACTGGCCAGAAATACTTACTGAGTTGACTAATTTGGATCCACAAAGAGAAACACCACAGCTTTTTCTAAGAAGAGATGTGGGACTTCCTTTAGAAGTTGAGAAAAAGGTTTGCTTAGAAATCTTTAGTTATTTGAATACACAGATTCTATAGATCCCATTGCAGATAGTAGACGTAAAAACTGTACTGTTCCTGGACTAGGAGTGTTTCCTTCTTTTACCTTTTTTTAATCTTTGTATCACATCATAAGTGGGAGTTTCAGTTGGTCTGTATACAAACTTGGTGTTTTTCATTATTTTTGTTTTTGTTTTGTTTTTTCTTTTATTTCCATTACCTTAACAAATACATTTTTTCCTTGTAAAATAAAGAACTTAGCAACTAAAGAGATAGTTTATACAGAAATTAACTTTTTAAGACTGGGAATCAATTTTGTGAATTTCAAAGATGATGTAGGAAATAACAGGATTGGGAAAAAAAAAAAAAAACCCTACAAAGCCCTGGGTAAAGAATAGAATTTTTGCAAAATGGATTTAAGAATGTTATCCTAAGCAGTAAGAAAGCAACCATTCTTGACATAAGAACAGAATTTAAACTTGATCAGTCTTTTCCAAGCAAGTTTGTTTGAATTGAAGTACTGTAGATTTAGAGAAAATGAGATGTCAAGACAATAAATTGGCAAAGAAGAAACTTAAGAGAGCAAACTAGGTATATTAGCCTACTAGTATCTATAAAAACTTAAAAATAACTGCTAGGTCACATAATATTGTTAAAGAAAAATAAATTCAATTTATTATTATTATTAATAAATCCATAACTATTTGTATAAAAAGAATATTAACAGACAAGGTTGAGCAAGTGTCAGTTATGTCCGGAGTTTCTAAACATTTTTAGTTATATTATCTTGATATTATAAAGCCAAAGTATTGATACTATAAAGCAAAAGTAAATTTGTTCCTCTCAGATGAATATACTCTGAATTAGATAAAAATGTTTATGAAGTACAACAAACATTGATAGTGAACATGTGTTAGAATTATATTAATTGAATGAATTGGTGGTGGGGATGGTTATCTCAGTGATGCAGAAAAGACATTTGTAAAACGCAGTGCCATTTCAGGAGACTGGAACTTTGATCCTAAGATCAGGAACAAGGTAGAATGAGCGCTTTCACCACTGCAATGCAGCACTAGTGCGGAAATTCTACACATCATAGTTAGAAAAGAAAATGAAATAGATTTCCAGACTAGAAAGGAAAAAGAAAAACTGCTTATTTGCAAGTGATATGATCTTATGTATAGGAAATCCTTAATAATCCACTGGATAATTACCCAAACTAGTTAGTAAATTATTTTGGAAAAGTTACAGGGTACAAACTCAACACACAAAAATTACTTATATTTCTGTATACCAACAAACATAAAAACATTCAGAGCTGCAGGGAAAGTAGCTCTGAGTTCAGTCCCCAGGACCCATACAACAAGCTAGGCATGGAGGAACTTACTTATGATCCCAACTCTGGGGAGGAGAAACATGGATCCCTAGGACTTGCTGGCCAGCCAAGCTAGCCTAATAAGGAAGCCAAGGTCTTAGTGAAATACCCTGTCACAAAAATCAAGGTTGACACTTCCCATGGAATGACACCTGAGGTTGAACTCTGGCCTCCATTTACACGAACACACACACACACACACAGATGATGATGATGATGATGATGATGATGATGATGATGATGATGATGATGATGATGAATTTAATAGATTCTTTAACTGAATGACTCAAAAAATTGAAATACACAGAAATAATTCTAACACAGTCCAAGATTCATATGTAAAAAATATGTGCTGGCAAAATGGCACTGTGAGTATAGGTGCTTACTGCGAAGCCTGATATCTTGAGTTCAGTCTCCAGAAGCCATGCTGTGGTAGGTGAAACTTGACTTCTACATATTGTCCACATACACACATAATAAATAAATAAATATGAAGAAAAGGTTTCAATGAAAATACAAAACATCGCTGAAAAAAATAGTAAGACCTAAATAACTACAAAGATATCCATCCCATGTTCAATGACTGATATTTTATGTTTAGCTGGCAGCAAATTGACCTACATATTTGGTGATGTAAAGGAAAGTATGTCTATTCAAATAGTACAATCATGAAGAAAGAATAAAGTTTGGGGTATTCACACTTCAAACATGCTACAAAGCTGTAGTAACCAAACATTGTATATTAACATAAATTTGAACGTATACACACCAGAAAATTAGAAATGGAAGTCCAGAAACAGACCAATATATCTATGTCCCCGTGATTTATTGACAAGTATGACAAGTCTATGTGATGGAGAAAGTAGTTTCTAAGGTGACACTGGGATAGCTGTGTACACTTATAAGTACTTGGAAAATTGCTTAGAAAATTTTAACAGTTTTTTTTTTTAAATCTATGTATGTGCTTGGGAAATGAACCCATGTGAAAGAGAGGCACAATAGTGTATATGTGTAATCTCAGCTCTCCCATGATGTGATGGATGACAGAGAGAGACAGATAATCCCTGAGTGTTCACAGGTCAGACACCCTGGTGTATGCACTGGCAAACAACTAGAGACCCTGTGTCAAACAAGGTAGAAAACAGAGACCAACTCTTCAAGTTGTTCTCTGACCTCACGTTCTTGTCTGCACTCATGAACATAGACACACAGAATGTGGGTCAGGACTATGTATGCATTGACATTTGATGAAGTAATTCTACTTGTAGGTATATACTTGAAAGGGCTGAAAACAGGAACCGGGACAATTAACTGATATCATTTAGTGCGTGTTATTCATAATTTAAAAGTTGGAAGCAACCTAAGTGTTGAGTAATGAGGGGGACAAGAAAATGCAATAAATATATACATAATATGCAATGATTAAAAGAAATTAATTTGCAATATATGATACATGAGTGAGCCTTGAAAACATTCTAAATTAATAAGCAAGACCAAAGGATAAATGCTATATTATTACATTTATGTTAATTAAAGCATATAAATTTGTAAAACCAGAAAACACATTAGAAACTACTAAAGTCCTTATGTTGGGGCTATCAGGAGGTTTCTTTTGTTGTGTTTTATTTGATTGGGTTCTGGGGATTGGACCTGACTTCTCTTGCCAGCTAAACATTAGCACTGCTGATGAACTACATCCAGTCAGACATTCATTTTTCAGAGGTTCTGTTCGAGTAGTGTAAAGTCCTTGGCAATAGTGATGAGGGCATACCATAATACTGAGAATATAATTAATGGCATTAGATTTTATACTTACGAATGATTAAAATAGCAAGTTTTATGGTGTATATATTACTGCAATTTAAAAAATGTATTAGATTTTTAAAAACTGTAAGTAAAGCTGGGCAGTGGTAGTGCACTCCTTTATTCCCAATACTCAGAAGGCAGAAGCAGGTGGAGCTCTGTAAGTTTGAGGTCAACCTAGTCTACAGAGCAAGTTCCAGGACAGGCTTCAAAACTACACAGAGAAACCCTGTCTCAGAAAACAAAAAACAAACAAAAAAGCTAAGTAATCTAAGTCTATCTTCTTGACTCGTGATACTTTAAAAAGTCATCTGGGAGAGAAAAGGAGGAATAAAAACATAGATATTAAATTTTGTGGTTAGAAAAGTAAATTCATAAAAGGAAACAAGGTTTTACCAAATTCTTAAGTCAGAATGTCATATGCTGCAGTATCTTTGTCCTTTCATTCATAGAACTGAGAAGTTTCTAACTGCACTCTGAAAAACGGGGGAATTGCATGGATTGGTTGGCATCATAATTTTAGGATGAAACAGCCTGATTTTATTAGAAGGTTGTAGTCATTGATTAAAACTCATTTAATACACTACTGAAAATTCTGTGTTACTGTTTACTCAAACCCTTCAAATCTCCTAAGTTGTTAGTGTGAGAACACTCATTCAGCTTTTCCCCCAACATCTTAATTGAAGAAATTAAAAAACAAAGGGTAAATTATAAAAATATTATAATTAACACTGTGGTTTATTTGTTGGATCTTCTGATAGCTAACATTTTGCCACATTTACTTCGTCTCTATTTTTTATTAATCTATTTTTATGTGTATAGTGTTTTGTCTGCACGTGTGTCTCTGTACTACCTGTGTGCCTGATACCTGCTTGTGCCAGAAGAGGGCACAAAACTGAGGACATGACATAGAAAACAATGGCATTTTAACTGAAAATTAAGTTTCCGTGATAATATCTAATGTCCAAATTAGCATTTTCCCCAGTTGTTGAAGTTCTTTATAAGCACTCACCTGCAGGATCTAGTCCATGTTCATGCTTTCTTTTTGACTCTTATTGGTACCTTTAAATTAGAATAATCTTCCTGTCATCATGTTTCTAAAGAAAATTTTGTTTCTCTGTTTTTTAAGCAGAGTATTATAAGCTAAAAAATGTTTCATTTGGTTTATCAAATCATTCTACTTGGTATTTGGAAATACTCAGATACTATAATTGTTATTATTTCCAAGTAGAAATATAATGTATGTATAGGATAGCTTTGCTAATATTTATTTATCCTATTAGATAAGTTGTTTAAAATGTAAAAAAATAGTATGCTCTTCCTTTAATATATTTGAAAGTATAAAATTAAAAAGTGTTTGCCTTAAACGAAGCTTATTTCACCTATGTTTGTCATTCTAGGGATAGATGCATATTGTCTTTCAGGTTCACTACTGTATTTTATGAAGCATATATAATAGGAAAATGTTTTTTATGTAAACATTTAGATAAACTGTGCTATAAATTATTAACAGTATATACCATGATCATATTTATAGACTAGCAAATTACATATAATCTATGACCACTGTCTGCCTGCTGCCTCTTCTCATGCAGCCTGAAGGGTTAAGAAATTTTGTAGAATATCAGTAGTTTACTATATCATATTGTCAAAATTCATGGAGTTCAAATTTTCATATATATTTAAGAGTTGTGCGTTTATGTTATAATGCAGTATTTACAACAAATTACATGATTCATAAAGCTTAAAATATTATTGTTTGATCTTAGAAACAAAGCCTGCCAACTCCTGCTCTAGAGTAGTAATATATATATGTATTATCATACATATATAATATAATATCATGTATATCTATAGCTTAATATATATAGCTATAGTTTATTATATTGAATAAGGAAAAGTATATTTTTAAGTAAATTATATGTTATTAATCAGATTATACATTTTTCCCTTTAAGATTGAAGACCCACTAGCTATTCTTATTCTCTTTGATGAAGCCAGATACAATTTACTGAAGGGATTTTATACAGCTCCTGATGCTAAACTGATAACACTGGCAAGTCTGCTGTTACAAATAGTTTATGGGAATTATGAGAGTAAGAAACACAAACAAGGTTTCTTAAAGTAAGTATTTGATACAGTGCATGATTTATAATATGCTCAAGATTCTCTTTAGCTAACACAATTTTAATATTACTGCAAAGTATTTATACATTGCTGGCCAGGCATGGTGGCACCTACTCATAACCAGTGAACCTGAGACCGAAGGGTCATGATCAGACCAGCCTGAACTGCATAGTAAGACACTGTCTCAGAACAGACATACTGTTTATACATTGGTTTAGAATTAAATAATACAAAACATTGAATAAAAGAAAAAAACTATAAAACATGAGTTGCTGTTTTGGTTAGTAAAGCAGTTTTGAGTTTTTCTTATGTTTGCTCTATTTGATAAAATTTAGCTTTATAGTTTTGATGTATAATTTTTTACTTTGTGTTTAGATAAGTTGGCTAAAAATTTGACTTAATAAAAAATATAATGAGTCAGATAATTAAGAATCCCACCATAGAAAATAGTTTGAGAGAAACAGATTTTAGCACAGATTTAGTCTAAAGTTTTTATACTACGATCTTTCAGTTTTTGAAAATATTTTCAATAAAAAAATTTTATATTGAAAAAGAAAACATTTCTCTAAATTGATAATATTAAGATTGTGGAGCATTTTTAAAATCATATTCAGCTTAAAATTTCTATTATTTAATGCCATTTGTGACAGAGGATTATTGTACTTTAGCTACTAAAGATGACTTATTTAAAGGATGTTGACATGTATACTTCCAGCGAAGAAAATTTGAAATCTATTGTACCTATTACTAAACTGAAAAGTAAAGCGCCTCACTGGATAAATCGAATACTCCATGAGTACAAGGTAAGCTGCTCCAGAAATGGAAAAAACTGTAGGCCATTTTTATTAGTGTTATAATGTTTATTAGTGTTATAATGTTTATTAGTGTTATAATGTTTATTAGTGTTATAATGTTTAAATAGCAGAATTAAAAGTGAATTTTCTGGTTCACAATGCCTAAAACTGAAACTAAAAAGATGTATTTATTTATAGAAATATAAGATCTTTTATTGAATACTTTATATATGCTGAATTTTGTGGTAAAGACATGAGGTAAAGCTGAAATAATACAGTGTCCTTGCCTGTAAAGTGCTTACCTTCTGTTAGCATAGACAGCACTTGATCTCAGTTTATTTCTTTTTAATATTAAGGCTGCAAGAGAAAAAAATCCACTTGAGATAATATACCATAACTTTATTCTTGTTTGGAGACAACGTTGATTTTAGAAATAACTAGTTAACCTCTTTGCATTATAAAAGATCACATCTCAGCCAGGCCGTGGTGGTGCACTTGGGAGGCAGAGACAGGTGGATCTCTGTGAGTTTGAGGCCAGCCTGGTCTACAGAGTGAGTTCCAGGGCAGGCTCCAAAGCTACAGAGAAACCCTGTCTCAAAAAACTAAAAAAATCACATCTCTTTTTATTCTACTTTGTTTTCAGAATCTTAGCATGAGTGAGGGTGTCAGTAAGGAAATGCATCACTTGCAGCGCATGTTTCTACAGAACTGCTGGGAAATCCCCACGTATGGAGCAGCTTTTTTCACAGGACAGATATTTACAAAGGCAAGCCCAAGCAATCATAAAGTCATCCCTGTGTATGTAGGAGTGAATATAAAAGGACTGCATCTCCTCAACATGGAAACTAAGGTAGGTCTTAGGCTGTTTTTAGTAGTCACATCGTGTATTATCTGAAATAGTGCCATCCTCCGTGAAGAATCTAGAAATGGCATATAGATACACTCTATGCATACACTTTTGCATTTGTAAATCTTTTGTCCATACAGTAGAATAAGTAGTATTTTTGGTGAATGACAAATTTATATGTTACATTTTTATAAAAAGGGTGCTAAACTTTATGTAATGTTCTAATTAATATTTGTGTAAAAATTATAGGAATTGAATATTTTTACATAAATACAAATTGCATGTATATTTCTATATGAGAATTTTGTTTTTGTTTTTTAAAACAGGGTTTCACTATATAGCTCTGGATGTCCTGGAACTAACTATTTAGACCAGGCCTTAAACTCAGAGATTTGTCTGCTTCAGCCAAGTGAGGAGATTAAAAGCATGCACTACTATATCTGGCTCATATATATTTCCTATATATTTCTAAAAAAAAAAAAAAAGTTCATTGATAATTTTGGAGACAGGAGCCAGATATTGCAAACTCAAATCAAGAGAGACTTTTCCTTATGTATCTGTCTTAGTTCTGGCTGCTATTACAAACTACCATAGACTGGAGGCTTATAAACAATAGGCACTTATTTCTGGACACTTCTAAAAGCTCAGAGTCTGAGATTAGGGCACCAGCATGGGCAGATTCTGGTGAGGGTCCTCTTCTAAGTTATAAGCTGCTGCTAACTTATTTTATTCTCATACTAATCCAAGCATAGTGGCACATATCTATAATCCTGCACCTGAGGGTGAAGTAGGAAGGTCATGACTCTGAAGCTAGCCTATCCTAGAATATGATTAAAAGGAGGTGAGGTAGGAGGACTCCAGACTTAAGAAAGGAAAGGCGTTTATAACAATTAAAAGTGAAGATTAGTTTCAGGAAGCTCTTCAGGGAATGAGGTTTAGTGTGGAAGGGACTATGGCTACCATTAGAATAACTGCTTTTTACAGAGTTTTTCATTTGTTTTGTTCTTATTTTTTATTTTAATTATGTCCAAAATTAAACATAATCATATGTCGTGCAGTATGTACTTGTGTGTGCAGTTGCCCACAGAGGCTGCAGGTGTCAGATCATCCTCGAGCTGGTGGTGTAGGCGTTGTGAGCCGCCAGTGTGGGTGCTGGAAATCAAACTCAAGTTTCAGTAAGAAATGTGAGTGTTCTTAGCTGCTGAGCCATCTCTTCAAGCCCAATACAGAAATTCTTGACACTATGTTGTTCCTTATTCTAATCAAAGTGATTAGAATATAAGAGATAAGCTTGACAGTTATTTTTAACATATTCAACACATTTAGGTTGGATGAACATCTTTCTAATTTATGATAGTAAGCTGGTAAAAATTTTTCCCTAATTTATTTAGATTTGTCAAGGCTAGATCATTTTTCAAGGGTTTAGAAATTTCATAACTTTTTATTCTCGTTTTTGTCTCTTATTATGGACTTTCTTCTTTTTTATGTTTTATATTATGTGTATGGGTGTTTTACCTGTGTGTAAGTCTGTGCATCTCATGTGTGCCTGGTGCTCTCAGAGGTCAGAAGAGAGTGCTGGATCCCTGAACAAGAATTACAGTTGTGATATGAGCTGCCTTAGGGATGCTGGGGGATAGAACCTGGGTCCTCTGCAAGTGCAACCAGCACTCATAACTACTGAGACCTCTCTCCAGCACTGGAGTGCTACTGACTGCAGAATTATGCAGTGAGAATTCAGCACATATGTCAGGGTCAACTCATCAGAGATGCCTATCTCATGGAGGCCTATCTCATGCACCTCATTTAGCAAGGCGATGAGGACTGTTGTCACCAGAGATACACATCTCATCAATCTTATCTGTAAGCTGGTAAGAAATACTGCCTTCAGAATGTGTTAAACCGTTCCATTGCAGAATCCTAGTGTTCAGGGCTCTTTGTCTCACATTACAGCTTGGGGATTTTTCCCACAACATTGCAGTGTGTTAATAGTTTACTGAGCATAATTTTTGGCAAGAAAGTAATCACAGTCAATACCCTTATTCTTTCAACCAAGTCTTCGTATAAATTTAGGAGTCTGTCCTCCTACAATTATCTCCTTTGGAAGCCAGTTGGTTAGTGTTAGTGCCCAGGCAAAGAGACCTTCACAGATGCCCAAGGATTACAGCATGTCTAAAGTTATTGAATCATAGCTCAGAGAGACAGAGGACAAGAGTGTCTTGGATTTACTGTGCCAACAGATGGGAGAGCACTGCCCTAAGACTGACTTACATGCTCCTTTTTTTTAAACAGAAAAGGGTGAGATGTCCGGAGTGTTTATCACAAGCTGTTGCAGGGCATGACACAATTACAGCTTACTCTGAAAACTGTTGCTTTTTTCTGAAATTTCACTCTTGCAATAACAACTATGATATCTCCCTGTTATCATGCACTTTCATACAATGTGTACATTTACTCTTGTGATTGTATCTCAATCTTATGGACACACGTATGCGTGAATGGTCAAATAGATGACTTTTCATTTAGCTATATAGTTTTGATTTATAGAATATATACTAGGACATGTTTCATAGCTAGATCTATTGTCCACGAGGGCTACAAACACCTAAAAGCCTACCTTGCTAGCTACACACAATTAGTTCACAAGTTCAACTAGACTAAAGGCTTTTTTCAAAAAGGAAACTTTACAGCTTACACAAGGTCATAGTCACAGATGTCCAACCAAGGTTACTGAGAAAGCATGCCAATTCCTCACTTGCCAGTCTACTAACAATGGATCTGTCATTGGGCACTGTGCACACACACCACCCTGGTCTGGTCAAGGCTTTGCTCCTATGGCCTTGGACCTTTGTGTTGCCATGGTAAGCAGCTCATCTCCTTATCACTTCAAGGCTCCTACACGAGAAGAGTTTTTAGGATCGAAGAAGAAGCTTGGAGAAGTTAGAAGTAGAATAGGATTTAGAATAGAAATAAAAAGTGAACACTTGGAATGAAGAGCATTAGCCTGTCCGTGTGTTATCATAGAACTCCTGAGAAGCATTTCATCTTTGGGACCCAGGGTAAGGCCTGGAGCAGGTCTCATAGCCCTTACTTATCTTCTATAAATTATCATTTATCTGAATTTATAGCCAACCTTATGGACAACAGTATTTTATTATGCTGTTTACCTGTGGGAGGATATAGAGAATAACTACAAGCATAGGGCTGAAAAACAAACATAGATTTTTATACTTGACATGGAATTTGATTTCTTGGAGTTCCTTACAGCTTGCTCTTGGATCATTGCTTATTTCTGTTAAAACTGGTTTACTTATACCAGGTAGGCTACTGCTATGTAGTTTGTGGCTACTTTTCTATTTCTGTGAACTGACTTTGCTTAAAAGAAATGAAAAATGGGCAGAGCAGTGAGTGAAGGCAAGTGGACCCCTGGAGCTCACTGCCGTACAGTCTAACCAAGCTTCCAGGTTCAGTGAGCAGACCTATTTTGAAAGATAATGTGGAAAGAGACTGAGAAAGCCATTCAGCATTGACTTCTGGGCTTCATGTGCTTGCACAAGTACACACACCAGAGGACTGTGTGGACCTGGCTCTTCGTATTTTGGGGGCCTTCAGAATTCTTTCCTCACTGGATATTGTCCTATATATACATGGTATATATAGGCTCATGAGAACATCATATCATACTTCATAAGTCCAAGTACTACATATCAACAAAGTAAACATTTAGACATAATAAAAAATCAAATGGCTACTTAAATATAGCATTTCGTAGGAAAGCATGACAGTAGCTTACCCTAACATTGTTTCTTAAATAGTTCTATTAAATTTATGAAAATTATATTTCTACTGTTTTTTTATTTCTACAATAAATATTAACACATCAGTGTACTTACTTTCAGTGGAATAAAATTGCTGAAGTCATCTGTTAATCCCACTATATAAATTTCAGATTTAAAAGTACTGTATGTATATATTCATTAAAGGTTTAGAACACATTAAAGAAGTTACTATTAACCTGCATGAAGTAAAAGCTTATCCTTCTGTGTTCAAACTCACTGAGAATGAGCATCTGTTAAAATGTTTGTTAGTCTGATACAAATATTGTCATTGTTCATTGTGTCCCAGGAGTCTGCCTTCTGGGTTCTGTGCTTCACTCTGTGTGAGGTTAGTGCGGGTGCTATAAAGAGACCTTAAAAAGAATGTTCAAAACAATTACATTTAATAACTAGATAATTACATATCCTAAGTGAAGATACATGTTGCATTTATTGTTTAGGGTGTTTGCAGGCATTTTGAGATAGGGTTTCGTGTGACTGGTCTCCAGCTGACTGCTAGCCAAGGATAGCCCTGAATTTCTGATCTTCATCTTCCACCTTCCGAGTACTGGGATTTATAGGTGTGTGCCACCATTACTGATCAATGTTACTTTTAGCTCTATTTTAGCATAATAATTTCTAATTCTGTTGCAGGCTTTACTCATCAGTCTTAAGTATTGTTGCTTTACATGGCAACTGGGAGATGCTGGGACTTGTTTTCAAATCCATAGTATGGAGAATAAGATGAGCTTTATAGTGCACACAAAACAGGCAAGTACTGATAAATTAGTTTGGACTTACGATGATAGACTACAGTTTTACTAAAAGTCTTTTTTTTAATTGTTAATTCATTTACCTTCCCTGGAAACCTTTAGTATTAGATGAAATTTAATATTTAAGATCAAGAAAAAATAAAATTCCTTTCCTAACTAAAGGAGCCAAAAACTTGGCAGATTAATTTATCTCTGTTTTAGAGCAGTTAAATGCTTCCTTATGCCATTTGTTTTTCTTCATTCTGATTACTTGTTCCCTCTGTTTTTAAAGTTCTTCCCTTTTCTTGACCAGTATACTATCTGAACCAGTCAATGTTTTGTGAGGCATTTCTTAACTACCTTCAGAATCCTAAGTAAATTTATCTTCTATACCCTATTTCTTTTTTAAATATGTTGTTAGTCGAAGTAGGATTACATCACTTTTCCTCCTCCCTTTTCTCCTTCCAGCCTCTCCTAGATACTCTCCCTCCAACAGCTCCCACTCCCCCACTACCTCTCAAGTCGAGAGCTTCTTTTTCTTTTATTATTACTGCTGCATGTATGTGTGCACACACATGCACATGTGTACACAAATATATAAATACAACCTGCCAGAGCCATTTTTATTTTTGTGTGTTTATGGTTTCTGGCCTAACCACTCTGCATTAAACACCCAAAGAGGGGCTCATTTCTGGGAGAGTCTTAATTCTTCTTTCAGTAATCATTACTTGACTGTAGTTCTTGTCTAGGGGTGAGAGAGACCCTTTACAATTTTTCCTCCCATAGTAACATGTTCATTGATATTGCCATTGTCCAGGTCTTACTTACACAGCTGTTTCTAGGAGAGACTGTTTGACAGTAGATTTTAGGAGTCTGATGTTCTGACTCTTACAGTCTTTGCACCCTCTCTTCTCCAATGTTCTCTGATCCATAGATGTAGGAGCTGGGGTGTACATGTGTTTGTTGATACTAGATTTCCCATATTCCATTGATCTCTGCGTTGTATCAGTTATGGTTTTCTATGATGGTCTATATTTCCATCTATGAGAAAGGCTTCTTTTTCTTCTTTTTAAGACAGAGTTTTTCTTTGTAGTCTAGGAGATCCTGGAATTCACACTGTAGACAGACCATGCTGGCCTCAAACTCAGAGACTCACTGGGATTAAAGGTGTGCACCAGTACCTCCCGGCTAAGGAGAGAGGTGGTAGTTATACTTTTGTGTGGGTATAAGGAGAGGTTTAGAATGTAGTGAGGAATCATGCTGCTCTAACGAAGTGGTGATAGACTCAGTTCTAAGGACCATGATGTCACTAGCCAAGGGTACTATCTAGGTTTCTAGTACCAGGCCTGATTTCCCTCTTGAGCCTTAAGTCTGACTAGACAGTTGTTGATTACCACTGACATGTAAATGCCACTTAACTGTTACTTTATGTATATCTCGCCATGCTGGTCATTGCTGTGGCTCCTAGGTGTTGCAGCTGGGTAGGACTGCTTAATCAGTTCCAGTTCTTTCCCTTGGCAGCTTGCATCGTGTTTTCTGGAATTATGAAAGCTAAGCCACAGCACAAGGGCTTTCAGGTCAGATCCAGTTCAAATTATCCAAGTCCTTTGTCCTAACTGTGTAGTGTCTTCATCAGGAGGGGACCTCCTTGAGCCTCAACCCAGAGAGATAACCAGGAGCTACATTAGTAGTACAATAACTACATCATGGTTTGGGGAGCCATGTGGACTCCCTGACCAACCATTTGAAGGAGATTTCTCATTACTAATGTGTATATATACACATGCACGTGTGTTGTGTATAACTTTAGATACATATAAAATAATACCTTGAGGCTTTATCATACAACCACGGTGTTGTCTCTTGCCCTCTGCTTCTGTGTTGTCCTCCCTCCTTCCTTCTTTATCTCTTCTGGTTAGTTTTATCTTTCTGGAAGTTTATTTTGTTGGATATTAGAATAGCAGTGCCAGCTTGCTTCTTGATCCCATTTGCTTGAAATACTTTTTCTATCCTTTTACTTTAAGGTAGTCTCTATCTTTAATGCTAAATGAGTTCTAGACAGCACATAGATAACTTTTGTTTCTTTATCCATTCAACTTCTCTGTGTCTTTTGATTGGTAAGTTTAAGCCATTAATATTTAAAATTATTATTGAAAGGTATACATAGATTGCAGTCATTTTGATTTTTTTTTTTTTGCTGGTTTGTGTTCTTGCAGATTTTTTTCTTCTTTTTTTTCTTTGTAGGGTAGCTTGACTGTATTCCTCTCTTTAGCTCAAAGCTGCTTTGCTTAGAATATTCTGTTTTGTGTTTTGTTGTTGGATGTGAATTTTTTTAGGCCGTTTGGATCATAGAAAGTTGTTCCTTCTCTAACTATGGCAGTTACTGGTTACAGTAGTTTAATTTTGCAGTTGTAGTCTTTTGGAACTAGGATTGCTTGGTTTTAGGTCCTTCTGACTTTCGTAGTTTCCATTGAGAAATCAGGTGTTATTCCAGGTTTCCTGTATTTGTAACTTGGAGGGTTTTGTTTTTCTCTTGCAGCTTTCAATATATTTTCTTTTTTTGTGGATTCTTGGTGTTTTACCTGTGATATGCCTTTTCTGGTCTTGTCTCTGTGTTTCTTTTATCTCTACAAGTGTGTCTTTAGTTTGGGCAAGTTTTCTTTTATCATCTTTTTTTTTTTTAATTTATTTATTTATTTATTAAACATTTCTGTCTCTTCCCCACCGCTGCCTCCCCTTTCCCCCCCCCCCCCCCC
>NW_026068202.1:962031-972881 GCF_014885135.2 Alexandromys fortis
TTTTTTCTTGGTTTCCCAGGGTCTCATGTACGTATTTACTCAATTCTTCAAACTTTTTGTTATACTTCTCATCCATTTCTATAAAGGTGTTTTTTACATATTGTTTAAGGGACTCTATTGCTTTCATAAAGTCGATTTTTTCCACTTCTTCTGTGTTAGGGTGTTCAAGTCCTTCTGTTGTAAGATCATTGGGTTCTGGTGCTTTCATGTTGTTTTTCAGCTTATTGGGAGAATTTTTGCCTTGGCGCCTGCCCATCTCCTCCTATTGACGATCTCTAATTGGTCTTTTAAAACCAGATCAGGTTTCCCTGCTGGCCAGAGGCTCCTCTTGCAAAATTCCCTCGTTCTGTTTCCTGGCTCCTGCCAGGGGCCAAGATCCCTCTCACCCCTCAGACGGGTCTTCAGGAAAAGAACCAGGTTCCCTGTTTGCCCGGGACCTCGCCAACCAAAGGCCTACCTCTTTGATTTAATTGTCCTGGGGCGATCTGCTCTTGGTGTTGCCCTGGTCCCTGTCGCCTGCGTTGTCTGCCACTGTGTCAGTACCCGCCGGTCCCGGCCGCTGCGCCAGCTACGTCGCCCGCCGTGCGCGTCCGGTTCCGCTTCTTTTATCATCTTATTAAATATCTGGCCTATGACATTGACTGCCCTAGGATTCTTCTCTCCCTCCTATTTCTATAATTCAAAGATTTAGTCTTTTGATAGTGTCCCACACATTTCATATGTTCACTTTCCATGTTTATTAATTTTTTTTTACTTTCTTTGTTTCTTTTGGGTATAGATTCTTTTATTTTCTAGTACAGATATCTACTTATCTTCTGGTTGATTCATTCTACTGGTACTACTTGTAAGACTTTCCCTGAGTTTTCTAACTGGCATATTGAGTTTTTCAATTGTATCTTCATTTCAGCTTGTGTTCTCATCAATGTTCATATCTCTTTATTCAGTTTCAGTTCTCAAATATTTTTATTTCATTCAGCTGTGTGTATTTTCTTGAACAGCACTCAACTGTTTATTGTTATCTTCTTAGAATTCAATAAAGTATTTATATCTTCTTTAAATCCTTGAATTCTTTGATAAACTTTATGATTTTTTTTTTTAAATCCTTATGGGAGAATACTTCTGAAACTGGTGGGTTTATGGGAGCGATTATTTTGGCCAATCATGCTGTTTTTGTTTTTGCCATTTGACCTGGGTATATGGACTCCCTTTGTTGGTTGTGTGTCTGATGAAATAATCTGGCTTTTCTTAGACTGGGCCATGTGGCAGATGTACAGTCAGAACTGAGCCAAGTAAGCTGGTGGGCGAGCTCTTTACCTAGACCAGGGAAAGATGGCTCCCAACCCACAGGACTGGGGCTAGCCAGGCAGAGGGAATTCTTCATTGAAAAGGGTTCACACCCACAGGCTTAGAACTAAATTTGTGGGTTTGCAGGTGTGTTAGAGATGCCCAATTTCTTGACATGCTGTCTCTTCCTAATTAAGTTACCCTTCAAATAGGTATGAAAATGCCCGCTACTGTGTATATCTTTTCGTATGTTTCATATTTCTTGTTAAGATATGGTTTATTTTGTAGGCTGGACTCGTGGTAAAGCTGCTAATGAAGTTAAATGGACAACTAATGCCCTCTGAGAGAAATTCATGAAACAAACAGCTGGTTCTCAAGCCACCATATTTTGTAATGCAGAGTTTTTTTACATGAAAGATTTCTTAAACTGTGACTTAACACAGACGTGTAGTCTCTTGTAGTATACATGTATATGTTGTTATATATGCTGTACAGAATCTGTACTCATGCTTGTGTAATATACCACTGTTTTGTATGATATGCTCATAGACTCTTGATTTTTGAGAGAAACACATAAAA
The DNA here is from genome assembly GCF_014885135.2 of Alexandromys fortis. NCBI lineage: Eukaryota > Metazoa > Chordata > Mammalia > Rodentia > Cricetidae > Alexandromys > Alexandromys fortis. The sequence continues at coordinate 963,895 of NW_026068202.1, forward strand.
AGAGAGATAGACGGTCTGTATTATATTAGACAAAATAGTAAGCTTTATAAAAAGTTATTTTTGGTAAATAGTAAAGAATTTAGTGTAGAATGTGATGAAATTAAAATATAGCTTTGATATAATTTTGTGTGTCACTTCAGAATATACTAAAAATCAACATGATTTGGATAAACATGTATTTTGTACTCAGATCTCTTACTTAAAACATTTCTTCTGTAGTCTATAAACATGCCCCAAGGTGTTTTTAAACTTTCAGTAAAGATATATGTATCACAAGATAGCTTTCCTTGAAGGTGTTGTGGCATCAGTTTTGGGTGTTTTAACAGTGATGATTCCAGACAATGGACTGGGAATAAATAAATTTAAATTTTAAATCTCAGATTTAATAAGGACTTTATATTGATAAATTAGACCACTGGTTGCCATGCAGACACACATATATACACGTATGCAGTGTAACAATTTCTAGATGTCAGTAGTTGAACCTGTTAAATGTATGCTGTATTTTTGTGTATTGATTTAATACTCATTTGTATTGCCTTTGCATTATAGGAGGCCGTACCACATGTTTGATTGTTTTATTTAGTGGAGCATTAGTGTCACAAATGAGCAGTAGACCTGGCTAATGTACTCTTTAATGTGCTCTGTATTGTAGTCTTCCTGACCCAGTAGAGCAGTGTATTCCAGTTTCAGAGATGTATAAAGTTGTCATAAAGTTGTCCTACAAGTTGCAGATAATTTTGGTATGTCATTTTCTACTCTTCATGTTAACTCTTTATTCTAAATGATACTGTGTGTAAACCTTATTAAAATTAATAAGGTTCATAAGAAAGCCTTTTGTTCTGTGCTTGGTACTTTCGATTCTGTATACACAGTTCCCTGGATAGTTTCATTCATTTGTAGGTGTGCTCTCGAATCTCAGACCTAAAACTTGAGCCTCATTCTCTGTCTGAATTCTAGATCTTAATTATAAGTTCTTGTTCCTATAATTCTACTTACATAACCTATAAGCAATTTTGTTTCCATCATTCTTCCTCCTCTTCCACTGTTATTTGGTTAATGGTGTTGTCAGATTACACTCGTTTACATAGCCTTGAAGTCTTAGAGTAGTCTTAACTTTTCTTCTTTCCTCCTTCCTTACGGTATACATTCTGTTGATCACATGCAAGCTAATGTCTTATGAGTCCTTTCCCATCCTCTTTCTGCTTGTACTGCAGCCACCAGAGCTGAAGTCCTTGCCATTGTTTCCTTTGCTGATAGCCTGATACAGGCTCTACACTGCCCCTCTGCCACACAATGCCAAGTTTATCTTACCAGTCTGATCACTGTGGATTGTATTAAAGTGCATGATTAGTCTATTAGGGTTCTCTAGAACCAAACTGATAGAATGAGTATGTAAATCATAGTATCTAAATTACAAAGGGGTTTATAAACAGTTTATAAACAGTTTATGCTATAAGAGTTGGGTAATCTAACAATCTAACAGTGGCTGTGTGCATACTGGAAGGGCTGAAAACCCAGTAGCTGCATAGTCTGTGAAGTTGGATCCCTCAGCAGCCCAAAAATAGTGATGGAGGCCTAGAGGACTCCTAAAGCACTGCTGGTCCTTATTCCAAGTTGAAAAGCTTAAGGAACTGGGTTCTGATATCAGTGGGTCGTTTGTTCATTCCCAGCTACTCAGCCCTGAAATAGTCACACAGAAATCTGTATCAGTTCCAATACTGTTTGGCCAATAACTTAAGCATATCTCTGGCTTACTAACCCATCTCCATTAATCAGTGTTTTGCCACATGACTGTGGCTTATCAGGTAAAGTTCATCCAGCATCTGTCTCCTGCAGGGTTACGTGGCTTCTCCTTTTTTTTCTCCCAGCATTCAGTTTAGTTTTCCTCACCTAACTATTCTGCCCTGTGCAGGCCCAGGACAGCTTCTTTATTCATTAACCAATAAATAACAAGTAGGGGCTGGAGAGATGGCTCAGAGGTTAAGAGCATTGCCTACTCTTCCAAAGGTCCTGAGTTCAAATCCCAGCAACCACATGGTGGCTCACAACCATCTGTAATAAGATCTAGTGCCCTCTTCTGGCATACACACACACACACACACACACACACACACACACACACACACCAATTAGCAATCAAGAAAATGTCCCACAGACCACTTTGTGGAAGTCTGTTCTTCAATTGAGGTTCCCTCTTGCTGCCTATGTCAAGCTGCCAACCAAGATTAGCTGCCACAAATCTAAACATAGATGTTTAGAAGGCAGTTTAACACCATGTCAATTTGGGTAAACAAAAGTAGTAAGTTATCTCTCCCTAGAGCCTACAGCCCTCCCAACCATGAATTTTAAACTGGAGTTACAGTACTAGGCATGGATTCCTTTCTGTGGAGCAGACCTTAAATCCAACCAGAGTGGTTTATTGCACCATTCACAGTCATTGCCACTCATGGATTAGTATTTAGTGGATTGGTATTTAGTTAATGGGGTTTATAGCTGGAATTGTCCATTGATACTTTTTTACCCCTGTATAGAACCTGGCATCATTATGAAAGCAAACCAGCAAGAAGGAAGCATTCAGCTTGACGTCTGTCTTGCAACCACGTTGTGTTGGCCTACATAACCAAGGTGTGTAAGACCCTGTCTGGTGGACAGGCAAGAAGTATGACAGCAGCCTGCATTGTTTGGGAGTCATTCGGGACCCCCTGCCCAACAATTCAAAGGGAGCTCTCACAGCTGGCACTGGCATTTATGGTTAATAGCCAGTGGCTTCTAGGAACAGCAGCATCCAGCCTAACGGCATCTTCTCACAACTGATATTTTTACTTAAATATTTTAATTAGCTTACAAAGTAGCATTTTTATACATACTTTATTTTGGTTAACCCTCCCCATGTTCCTCTGCTTCCACCCGTCTTCCCTGTTTTAAGTTTTTCATCCTTTTTACTTTGATATCACCCTTTTCAACTGTTCCTTTCCAGTTTCCTGGCTTCTACAGGCATTCCAAGTTAAACATAGTTCAGGGGAAGCACTATGGCACAGAGGCTGAGAGGATTCAGAATTGTCAAAAATGGCTTCAGGATTGTCTTAAAGTCTTACAAGTGGAGAGTAGGCAGCTTGATTTTAATAGAATTGCCTTGGTTTTTCTCCATTGAGTATTGTGTTTGCTATGAGTCATTTATAGCTTTCATCCTATATAGGATTATATAATATGGGGAATTCCCCCTCTAATGCTATTATCTCTATGGGTTTTATCAAATGATACATTTTCACTAGGAACCATATTTACTCATAACTACCCAAATATCCTTTAGTTGGTGAATGAGCAAACTCAGATATACCCATACAATGGAATACTACTCAAAAAGAAATAAACCGTTGAACAACACAAAGTTCCAATACACTAACTGAACAAGCCAGACTCAGACAATATAGTATTGCTTTTAGAGAACATTCTGAGAAAGATAAAACTACAAGGCAGAAGGCATAGCAGTTACGGACGGGTGTGGGAGAACATGGGGACATAAAGGGAAGTGTGAAGGATTTGAGGGAAAGTGAAGATTATTCTGGTGATTAAAATAGTGTATTATCAAAATTCAGATTGGATCACAGATAATCTAACTACACATAAATTTAAAACACAATTTTTAAGAGAAGCAATTTTGTACAAGTTAAAAAAACTTTTTTAAAAAATACAAAGGTTTCTCAGCAGCCCTCATTGTCCGCCATATTCAGAGAGTCCGGTTTTATCCCATGGTTTTTCAGTCGTAGTCCAGCTGGCCTTGGTGAGCTCACAATAGATCAGCCCCACTGTCTCCGTGGGTGGGTGCACCCCTCGTGGTCCTGACTTCTTTGCTCATATTTTCCCTCCTTCTGCTCCTCCTTGGGACATTGGGAGCTCAGTCCAGTGCTCCAGTGTGGGTCTCTGTCTCTATCTCCATCCATCTCCAGATGAAGGTTCTATGGTGATATGCAAGATATTAATAAGTATGGCTATAGGATAGGGGAAGCCAAGGACAATGCCACTGGGTTTTGATCCTACTTCATGTTCTGGATTTGTGGGAGCCTAACCAGTTTGGATGTCCACCTTCCTAGACCAAGATGGAGCGGGGAGGACTTTGGACTTTCCACAGGGCAGGGAACCCTGACTGCCCCTCAGACTGGAGAGGGAGGGGGAGAGGAGAGGGAGGAGGGGGGAAAAGGGAGACTGGGAGGGAAATGGGAGGCGGGGAGGAGGCGGAAATCTTTTTTTTTTTCAATAAAAAAATTATATTTAAAAAAAATACAAAGGTTTAATAGAAATATGTAAGTCCCCAAATTCCACTTAGTCAAAGAAAATTATTAGATAAGTTATGTACTATCCCAACGCTCAGCTCAGACCACCTAAATCAGATTACTAGCGGCAGGGGACAGTCAAGCAGCAAACAGCCCATAAAGGCAGGAGGCAGTCACTGGGGAGCTGAATGACAGCAGGGCCCTCCCTTCTGGTCGCTTTGTGCGACCACGGACAGCTCACAAACGTTTGAGGGAGACGGGACACGCTGAGCCTGCGCTGCCTCCGTCGCCACAATCGCAGACGTTCGCTGCGTGTAAGCGCGGCCCCTGTCGACCCTGGTGCATAGGCGGGGCACCTGTCGACCCTGGTGCAGGCGGGGCACTTATCTAGGAGCCTTAGGCCAAGGCCAGGTTCGATTCCTGTCTCCACCCACAGCGACATTTGCGGCCCCGAACATCCTCCTCCCTTCACGATCCCAGCCTGCCGCTTCTAGTGTTTGCATTCTGTCCCAGGCTGCTTTAGCCGCCGCTCAGTGCTCCTCTTCTCACACCCGTGGAAGCAACTGTTGATGTCGCTTTCTGTGACAAAGTCCTGTGGTCACCTGAATGTCCACATCTTTCAGGTAGGTAACAATTCTCTTGTATCTTTAACTTTACTAATACTTGTTCAAACAGTTTGGATTCGTGTTTGCTTATCTAAATGGCAATGTGTTTTAAAATAGAACTTAATGCTCACGGGAGTAGAGATTTTCTCAAATACATTTTTAGAATTTTATTTAGCTGTATATTTCAGCTTTTACAACCTTTGTGGAAAAGAGTACAGGTGCAGAAAGGGAGGAGCTCAGGACAACCTTTGTGGAAAAGAGTACAGGTGCAGAAAGGGAGGAGCTCAGGACAACCTTTGTGGAAAAGAGTACAGGTGCAGAAAGGGAGGAGCTCAGGACAACCTTTGTGGAAAAGAGTACAGGTGCAGAAAGGGAGGAGCTCAGGACAACCTTTGTGGAAAAGAGTACAGGTGCAGAAAGGGAGGAGCTCAGGACAACCTTTGTGGAAAAGAGTACAGGTGCAGAAAGGGAGGAGCTCAGGACAACCTTTGTGGAAAAGAGTACAGGTGCAGAAAGGGAGGAGCTCAGGACAACCTTTGTGGAAAAGAGTACAGGTGCAGAAAGGGAGGAGCTCAGGACAACCTTTGTGGAAAAGAGTACAGGTGCAGAAAGGGAGGAGCTCAGGACAACCTTTGTGGAAAAGAGTACAGGTGCAGAAAGGGAGGAGCTCAGGACAACCTTTGTGGAAAAGAGTACAGGTGCAGAAAGGGAGGAGCTCAGGACAACCTTTGTGGAAAAGAGTACAGGTGCAGAAAGGGAGGAGCTCAGGACAACCTTTGTGGAAAAGAGTACAGGTGCAGAAAGGGAGGAGCTCAGGACAACCTTTGTGGAAAAGAGTACAGGTGCAGAAAGGGAGGAGCTCAGGACAACCTTTGTGGAAAAGAGTACAGGTGCAGAAAGGGAGGAGCTCAGGACAACCTTTGTGGAAAAGAGTACAGGTGCAGAAAGGGAGGAGCTCAGGACAACCTTTGTGGAAAAGAGTACAGGTGCAGAAAGGGAGGAGCTCAGGACAACCTTTGTGGAAAAGAGTACAGGTGCAGAAAGGGAGGAGCTCAGGACAACCTTTGTGGAAAAGAGTACAGGTGCAGAAAGGGAGGAGCTCAGGACAACCTTTGTGGAAAAGAGTACAGGTGCAGAAAGGGAGGAGCTCAGGACAACCTTTGTGGAAAAGAGTACAGGTGCAGAAAGGGAGGAGCTCAGGACAACCTTTGTGGAAAAGAGTACAGGTGCAGAAAGGGAGGAGCTCAGGACAACCTTTGTGGAAAAGAGTACAGGTGCAGAAAGGGAGGAGCTCAGGACAACCTTTGTGGAAAAGAGTACAGGTGCAGAAAGGGAGGAGCTCAGGACAACCTTTGTGGAAAAGAGTACAGGTGCAGAAAGGGAGGAGCTCAGGACAACCTTTGTGGAAAAGAGTACAGGTGCAGAAAGGGAGGAGCTCAGGACAACCTTTGTGGAAAAGAGTACAGGTGCAGAAAGGGAGGAGCTCAGGACAACCTTTGTGGAAAAGAGTACAGGTGCAGAAAGGGAGGAGCTCAGGACAACCTTTGTGGAAAAGAGTACAGGTGCAGAAAGGGAGGAGCTCAGGACAACCTTTGTGGAAAAGAGTACAGGTGCAGAAAGGGAGGAGCTCAGGACAACCTTTGTGGAAAAGAGTACAGGTGCAGAAAGGGAGGAGCTCAGGACAACCTTTGTGGAAAAGAGTACAGGTGCAGAAAGGGAGGAGCTCAGGACAACCTTTGTGGAAAAGAGTACAGGTGCAGAAAGGGAGGAGCTCAGGACAACCTTTGTGGAAAAGAGTACAGGTGCAGAAAGGGAGGAGCTCAGGACAACCTTTGTGGAAAAGAGTACAGGTGCAGAAAGGGAGGAGCTCAGGACAACCTTTGTGGAAAAGAGTACAGGTGCAGAAAGGGAGGAGCTCAGGACAACCTTTGTGGAAAAGAGTACAGGTGCAGAAAGGGAGGAGCTCAGGACAACCTTTGTGGAAAAGAGTACAGGTGCAGAAAGGGAGGAGCTCAGGACAACCTTTGTGGAAAAGAGTACAGGTGCAGAAAGGGAGGAGCTCAGGACAACCTTTGTGGAAAAGAGTACAGGTGCAGAAAGGGAGGAGCTCAGGACAACCTTTGTGGAAAAGAGTACAGGTGCAGAAAGGGAGGAGCTCAGGACAACCTTTGTGGAAAAGAGTACAGGTGCAGAAAGGGAGGAGCTCAGGACAACCTTTGTGGAAAAGAGTACAGGTGCAGAAAGGGAGGAGCTCAGGACAACCTTTGTGGAAAAGAGTACAGGTGCAGAAAGGGAGGAGCTCAGGACAACCTTTGTGGAAAAGAGTACAGGTGCAGAAAGGGAGGAGCTCAGGGCGTGGGGGCCTCACATGTGAAGGTCAGAAGGCAAGTTGCGGAAGCCATCCTAGGCAGTCTCCTTGCGCTCTGTGGGTTCCGGGCATGGAACTCTTATTGTCGGGCTTGGCAGAAAAAACCTTTACTAGCCAAACTATGTTCCTGGATCACTGATGGCAACTCCTTCAACTGAATACTTTTCAGTTAGTTATTTAAAAAAATATTTTTTTTAGGTATTTGTTTTCAAATAACCTGGTTCAATACCATAATGAAACAGCATTCTACACTTCTAGTGTAGACTAGTGTGTGCTATTAAACACCAGAAATATGACTGTGACTGAAGAGATGACTTGTATTTTACTTAATTTCCACTGAAATAGCTACATGTTGCTAGTGTATACCTTATTGGAAAATGATACCATGTACTAAACTCTCAGTGTCATCCCCAGTCCCTAGGAATAAAGCAGGTGACTGAGATTGCCAATTGTTAACTCCAACAAGCTGTAGAAGACATCTTATTTTCTTTTCCAGCACCTGATTTTCCTGTGGGGTTGCCTGTTCCTCTATACCAGTGGTTCTCAACCTGTGGGTCGAGACCTCACTTGGGGGTGAATGACTCTTTCACAGGGGTCACCTAAGACCATCAGAAAACACAGAACTTTACATTACAATTCCTATGTTATGAAGAATGCAAATTTCCTCAAATATTTTTTATAATTATGAAGCTGTGAAGAAGCAAATAAAGTGATTTTATGGTTGGGGACACCACAACATGAGGGTTGTATTAAAGGGTCACAGCGTTAGGAAGGTTGAGAACCACTGCTCTATACAAAAGAGTCTATAGCATTTGTGATTTAGCGGAAGTGGATGCTACCTTAGGCTTAGGTTAAACCACATAGCACAATCTAAAAAGTGTTATTCCAGTCCCTGGCCACAGTCATTGGTTCAGATTAGACGCTTGACCTAATTTATACCCATGGAGACTTTTGGTCTCTGGCTCACTTATCCTTACACAGAGACACTTCAGTCCTTGTTTGTTTGTTTTTCATTCAAAAATTTACACTTCCCTCCTCCCATTCCCCTCCCACTCCCCCACTCACCCTCCTTCCTTCCCATCCCTCCTTAAGAGAGGGCAGGGAACCCGGCCCTGTGGGAAGTCCAAGGCCCTCCCCACTGCATCCAGGCCTAGGAAGCTTTGCAACCAAATAGACTTAGGTCCCAAAAAGCCAGTACATGCAGTAGAAACAAGTCCGAGTGCCATTATCAATGGCTTCTCAGTCAACCCCCATTGTCAGCCACATTCAGAGAGTCTGGTTTGATAACATGCTCTTCAGTCCAAGTCCAGCTGGATTTGGTAAGCTCCCATTAGATCAGTCACACTGTCTCAGTGGGTGGACCAACCCCTCGCAGTCCTGACTTCCTTGCTCATCTTCTCCCTCCTTCTGCTCTTCAACTGGACCTTGGAAGCTCAGTCCTTTGCTCTGATGAGGGTCTCTATCTCTATCTCCATCCGGGCAAAGATTCTATGATGATATTCAAGATAATCATCAGTGTGATAGTGGGGCAAGGTCAGTTCAGGCACCCTCTCTTCTGCTGCCCAAGTACCTATCTGGGGACATCCCCGTGGACACCTGGGATCCCCTCTAGAGCCAAGTCTCTTGCCAACCCTAAAATGGCTCCCTTAATGTAGATATCTTCTTACCTGCTCCTAATCCACCCTTCAGCTATCTCCACCCTCCCACTCCCCCAAGCTCTCCCCGGGTTTTCCCTTCTCC
>NW_026068202.1:977346-999000 GCF_014885135.2 Alexandromys fortis
CCCTCCCACTCCCCCAAGCTCTCCCCGGGTTTTCCCTTCTCCTTACTCTCTCCCCTCTTCCCTTCCCCCAACTCTACTGCTAACCCTACCCCCACCCCGATGCTCCCAACTTTTGCCCAGCGATCTTGTTTGCTTCCAATTTCCAGGAGGATCTATATATGTTTTTCTTTGGGTTCACCTTGTTATTTGGCTTCTCTAGGCTTGTGAACTATAGGCTTAATGTCATTTGTTTATGGCTAGAGTCCACAATGAGTGAGTACACCATATTCATTTTTTTTAAAGATTTATTTATTATGTATACAACATTCTGCCTCCATGTATGCCCACACGCCAGAGGAGGGCGCCAGATCTCATTACAGATGGTTGTGAGCCACCATGTGGTTGCTGGGAATTGAACTCAGGACCTCTGGAAGAGCAGACGGTGCTCTAAACCACTGAGCCATCTCTCCAGTCCCCCCCATATTCATTTTTTGGGGGGTCTGGTTTATCTCACTCAGGTTAGTGTTTTCTATTTCCATCCATTTGCATGCAAAATTAAAAATGTCATTATTTTTTACCGCTGAGTAGTACTCAAATGTGAATATATTCCACACTTTGTTTATCCATTCTTCCATTGAGGGGCATCTAGGTAGTATCCAGGTTCTGGCTATTACAAATAAACCTGCTATGAACATAGTTGAACAAATGCTTTTGTAGTATGATTGGGCATCTCTTGGGTATATTCCCAAGAGTGGTATTGCTGGATCCTGAGGTAGATTGATTTTCAGTTTCCTGAGAAACTGCCACACTGATTTCCAAAATGGTTGCACAAGTTTGCATTCCCACCAGTAATGGATGAGTGTTCCCCTTACTCCATATCCTCTCCAGCAAAGGCTATCATTGGTGTTTGATTTTAGCCATTCTGACAGGTGTAAGATGGTATCTCAAAGTTGTTTTGATTTGCATTTCCCTGATCGCTAAGGAAGTTGAACATGACCTTAAGTATCTTTTGGCCATTTGAACTTCATCTGATGAGAATTTTCTTTTCAGTTCAGTACTCCATTTTTTAATTGTAACCCAATTAACATTTTAATGTCCAGTTTCTTGAGTTCTTTATATATTTTGGAGATCCCAGACCTTTGTCTGATGCGAGGTAGGTGAAGATCTTCTCCCATTCAGTAGGATACCTTTTTGTCTTAATGACAATGTTCTTTGATTTACAGAAGCTTCTCAGTTTCAGGAGGTCCCATTTATTCAATGTTGCTCTTGTTGACTGTGCTACTGGGGTTATACACAGGAAGTGGTCTGCTGTGCCCATATGTTGTAGAGTACTTCCCACTTTCTCTTCTATCAGATTCAGTGTGGTCAGATTGATATTGAGGTCTTTAATCCATTTGGACTTGAGTTTTGTGCATGGTGATAGATGTTGAAATAGGAAGCGGCGGGGCTGCGTCCCCAACACCCCGGCCACTTGGCTAGCTCATGCCCGAAATAACAACACACAAACTGTATTCATTTAACTGCTTGACCCATTTCTATCTAGCCTCTTCTAGGCTAACTCTCGCACCTGGACTAGCCCATTTCTAGTAATGTGTGTAAGTACCCCAAGGTGTGCTTACTGGGAAGATTCTAACCTACGTCCATCCTGGGGAGCTTCATGTGTCTGCCTCAGAGCGCAGAGCTATCGTGTCTATCCAGCAGAGCTGAGCATGCGTCTCTCTGGGAGCAGAGCAGAGTCTGACCTCACTTCCTCTTCCTTCTGTTTACTCTTCCCACCTATCTTTTAACCTATCAGGGCCAAGGAGTTCCTTTATTGCTTAACCAATGAAATCAACAGATTGATATATGACACTCCCACATCAGATAGATATGGATCTATTTTCATTCTTCTACAGGTTGACATCCAGTTATGCCAGCACCATTTGTTGAAGATGCTTTCTTTCTTCCATTGTATAATTTTAGCTCTTTTGTCGAAAATCAGGTGTTCATAGGTTTGTGTGTTAATATCCGGGTTTTCTATTCAATTCCATTGGTGGACATCTCTGTTGTCATGCCAATACCAAGTTGTTTTCAATACTGTAGCTCTGTAATAGAGTATGAAGTCAGGGATGGTAATGCCTCCAGACGTTCCTTTATTGTATAGGATTGTTTTAGCTATCTTGGGTATTTTATTTTTCCATATAAAGTTGATTATTGTTCTCTCAAAATCTGTGAAGAATTTTGTTGGGATTTTGATAAGGATTTTGTTGAATTTATAGATTGCCTTTGATAGAAGGCATTTTTACTTTGTTGATCCTACCCATCCAAGAGCATGAGAGATCCTTCCATTTTCTGGTATCCTCTTCCATCGTGAAAGGTGAAGTTTCTCTGATTTCCCTCTCTGCTTCTCTATCCTTTGTGTATAGGAGGGCTACTGATTTTTTGGAGTTGATCTTGTATCCTGCCACATCACTGAAGGTACTTCTCAGCTGTAGGAGTTCTTTGGAAGAGTTTTTGGGGTCACTGATGTACACAATCATATCATCTGCAAATAACAAAAGTTTGACTTCTTCCTTTCCAGTTTGAATCTCCTTGATCTCCTTATGTTCTCTTATTGCTATTGCTAGAACTTCAAGCACTATGTTGAAGAGATACGGTAAGAGTGGACAGGCTTGTCTTGTTCCTGATTTTAGTGGAATGGCTTTGAGTTTCTCTCCATTTAAGTTGATATTAGCTGTTAGTTTGCTGTGTATTGCTTTTATTATATTTAGATATGATCCTTGTATCCCTAACCTCTCCAAAACCTTTATCATAAAGGGTGTTCAATTTTGTCAAATGCTTTTTCAGTATCTAATGAAATTATTATATTTTTTTTCTGTCAGTTTATTTATATGATGGGTTACATTGATAGATTTTCGTATGTTGAACAAGCCCTTGAAGCCTACTTGAACATAATGGATTATTTTTTTGTTGTTTTCTTGGATTTAGTTTGCCAGTATTTTATTGAGAATTTTGCATCAATGTTCATGAGCGAGATTGGTCTGTAATTCTCTATCTTGGTTGAGTCTTTGTGTGGTTTTGGTATCAGAGTAACTATAGCTTCATAAAAAGAGTTTGGCAATGACTCTTCTGTTTCTATTATGTGAAACACCTTAAGGAGTGTAGGTATCAGCTCTTCTTGGAAGTTCTGGTAAAATTCTGCATTAAAACCATTTGGTCCTGGGCTTTTTTTGGTTAGGAGTTTTTTTTTTTTATGACAGCTTCTATTTTCTCACCACTTATAGGTCTATTTAAATTGTTCACTTGGTCTTGATTTAAATTTGGTATATGTTATTTATCTAAAAACAAGTCCATTTCTTTTACATTTTCCAACTTTGTGGCATATAGGGCTTTGTAGTAAGAACTAATGATTCTCTGAATTTCCTCAGTGTCTGTTGTTATGTCCCCCTTTTCATTTCTGATGTTGTTAATTTGCGGGTTCTCTCTCTGCCTTTTGATTAGTTTGGATAGGGGCTTGTCAATCTTGATGATTTTCTCAAAGAGAATGTTTCATTGATTCTTTGGATTGTTTTCTGTGTTTCTATTTTGTTGATTTCAGCCCTCAATTTGATTATTTCCAGACTTATACTCCTCCTGCGTGAGTCTGCTTCTTCTTTTTTTCTAGAGCTTTAAGGTGTGCTGTTAAGTCTCTAATGTGAGCTTTCTCCATTTTCTTTATGTGGGCACTTAGTGCTATGAACTTTCCTCTTAGCACTGCTTTCATAGTGTCCCATAGGTTTGAGTATGTTGTGTCTTTATTTTCATTGAATTCAAGGAAGACTTTAATTTCTTTCTTTATTTCTTCCCTGACCCAGGGGTGGTTCAGTAGTTGACTGTTCAGTTTTCATGAGTTTGTAGGCTTTCTGGGGGTAGAATTGTTGTTAAATTCTAACTTTATTCCATGGTAATCTGATAAGACACAGGTGGTTACTAAAATTATTTTGTATCTGTGGAAGTTTGTTTTGTTACTGATTATGTGATCAATTTTCAAGAAGATTCCATGAGATGCTGAGAGGAAAGTATATTCTTTCATATTTGGGTGGAGTGTTCTATAGATGTCTGTTAAGCCCATTTGATTCATTACCTCCATTAGTTCTCTTATTTCTCTGTTAGGTTTCTGTCTGGTTGACCTGTCCGTTGGTAAGAGAGGAGTGTTGAAATCTCCTACTATTAGTGTGTGGGGTTTGATATGTGCTTTGAGTTCTAAAAATGTTTCTTTTACATAAGTGGGTGCTTTTATATTAGAGGCGTAGATATTCAGGGTTGAGACTTCATCCTGATGAATTGTTCCTGTTATGAGTATAAAGTGTCCATTTCAATCTCTTCTGATTGATTTTAGTTTGAAGTCAATTTTGTTAAATATTAGTATAGTCACACCGCTTGTTTCTTAAGTCCATTTGATTGAAAAACCTTTTCCCAACCCTTGACTCTGAGTAAATGTCTGTCTTTGTGATTGAGATTTGTTTCTTGTAAACAAGAGAATGTTGGATCCTGCTTTAACATCCATTTTCTTAACCTTTTTATAGGTGAATTGAGACCATTGATATTAAGAGATATTAATGACCAGTGGTTGTTAACTCTGTTTTTTTTTTTTTTTTGGTTGTAGAGTTTGTGTGTTTCCCTTCTCTGGGTTGTGCTTGTGTAGTAGAGTTGTTAGATGTCTAAGTTATTGTGGGTGTTGTTGGCTTCCTTGGGTTGTGATTTTCTTTCTATTACTTTCTGTAAGGCTGGGTTTGTGGCTACATATTAAATTTGTTTTTAGCCTGGAATACCTTGTTTTCTCCGTTGATGGTGAAAGAAAGCTTGGCTGGGTATAGTAGTCTGGGCTTGCATCCATGGTCTTTTAGTTTCTGCAGCACATATATCCAAGACCTTCTGGCTTTCTTGATTTCCATAGAGAAGTCAGGTGTAATTTTGATAGGTTTCTTTTTATATGTTACTTGACCTTTTTCTTTTGCCACTCCTAATATTTTCTTTATTCTGTATGTTTTGTGTTTTGATTATTATATAGTGAGGGGATTTTTTTTGATCCAGTCTATTCGATGTTCTGTAAGCTTCTTGTACCTTCATAGGAATATCCTTCTTTAGGTTGGGAAAGTTTTCTTATATAATTTTGTTGAATATATTTTCTGGGTCTTTGAGCTGTAATTCTTCTCTTCTATCCCTATTATTCTTAGATTTGGTCTTTTCATGGTGTCCCTGGTTTCCTGGATGTTTTGTGTTAAGAATTTGTTGCATTTGCTGTTTTCTTTGATCAATGAGTTTATTTCCTCTGTAGTATCTTCAGCATCATGAGATTCTTTCTTCTATCTCTTGTATTCTGTTGGCTATACTTGTCTCTGTAGTCCCTGTTCATTTACCCAGATTTTCCATATTCAGCTGTCCCTCTGTTTGTGTTTTCTTCATTACCTCAATTTCAGTTTTCAAGTCTTGAACTGTTTCCATTGCCTGTTTGATTGCTTTTTCTTGGCTTCCTAGGGTATCTTTGAGGGATTTATTCATTTCTTCAAACTTTTTGTTATTCTTCTCATCCATTTCTTTAAGGGAGTTTTTCACATCCTGTTTAAGGGACTCTATCACTTTCATAATGTTACGTTTAAAGACTATTTCTTCTACTTCTTCTGGATTAGGGTGTTCAAATCTTCCTGTTGTATGTTCACTGGATTCTGGTGTTATCATGTTGTTGTTCAGATTGCTGGAGGAATTCTTGCATTGGCGCCTGCCCATCTCTTCCTTCAAGGAGAGTCTTGTCAGCTTGGTCCGATCTTGGCTGTGGCTACCTGTGTACTTGGGGTTTTTATTGGTCTGCCCTCTCTTTGGTCCCCTCAGCACTGGAGTTTCTCAGATCCTCCCCACCCTGGAGTAGGCTGTGGTGGTCGATCTAAGGTCCCCGCAAATGGAAAGAAGTGCTTGGGGGCAAGCTGGGATGGGATAAGTAGAGAAAGGCAGCAGCCAGGGAGAAGCCCCGCTGAATGGTCAGAAAGTTTAGGGGATTGGGGGGTGCCTGTGCTCTGTTGCCAGAGAGTCCGACCAGCTAGTAGGGCACTCACTTACCCCTCCTGAGGGATGGAACTTCTGGTACAGGTTCAGGCCACTTGCTGGCCAGGTACCTTGCAGACAAAAGGGAGGGCTTGCTGGGTGCAGGCTCAGTGGGGCAAAGAAACTCCTGCAGCAGTTGCACTCACCACTTTGTCTCCAGACCCTCAGCACTGAAGCAGGCTGAGTTGGGGGGAATCCTATGACCCCGCAGATGGAAAGGTGCTTGGGGGCCAAGCTGGGATGGGATAAGAAGAGAAAGGCAGTAGCCAGGGAGAAGCCCCCGCTGAATGCCCAGAAAGTTTAGGGTAATGGAGGGTGCCTGTGCTCCTTTTCCAGGGCATCGGGCAGGCTTCCAGTCAGGCTCACACTCACCCCTCTGGAAGGATGGATCTTCCTGGAACTAACTCTTGTATACGAGGCTGGCCTCAAACTCACAGAGATCCGCCTTCCTCTGCTTCCCAAGTGTTGGGATTAAAGGCATACACCACCACCTAGCTAAAAACACTCTTCCATAATATAAATGTACCAAACTCTCTTTCACAATATAAATGTACCATGAGCTGAAGACCATGAGCTGAAGACTTTTAAATGGTACCATGAGCTGAACACTTTTAAATGGTTCAAATTAGCATGGGGCATGATAATCCATGCTGTAAGTCTGGCACCTAATAGTATTCTGTATACATGATAATAAGTTTCTCCACTGATGTAGTTAGCCTGATCAAGCTGAACTGAAAAAGCAAAACATTGTTGTTTTATTTGAGCAAAACTCCCACCCGGGTGAGTTCCCCAGCTCCAGAGATTGAGGCTGGAGAAGTCATACTTCTTATATGCATGCTTATATACCCTGTAGGTAAAGGGTGTTGACATGTCTATCACAAGCTGGGTTTGTGCCCAAGTATGGTCAAAAGCTGAGTGCTTTAGAAGGGGTCTTCGGCTACTTGCAACTTCAGAGAAGGAGATGCCACAGCCATCAAGAATGTGGAACTGGGTTTTCTGGCACCTTTTCTTTGTTGGAGATTCTCTGAGAAGGTTGGGTTTGGAGAGACAGGAATGGGGTTCTCCTGGTCAAGCAGAAGGTTCCAGCCAAATAGTACCCAGTCCAAATTAAGGCCGGGTGTGATGATCCGTGCTGTAAGTCTAGCACCCAGGTGGCAAAGGTGAAAATGGAAAAACTCACAAGTTCACATCAACCTGGGCCACAGAGAAAGCTACTGTCCATATAAAACAGTAGCTCTTCGGGTTTTATTTAAATCACAAAGAAGAGTAGCTTATTTACATAAAAATAGCCAAATACTTGGAAATAAAAACCACCATACACTTGGCTTCTTGAACTCTGGTATTCAACCCCATGTGGTCAACTCTAACTGAAATCCAAGCAAAACATTTTGTGAAACCTGATATGCTGATTTCAAAATTGATGTGAGAATGTAAAGGACTGAGAAAAGCCACCATTGCTTTGGCATAAAAGCTACAGTGAGGACACTCACCCTATCAAATATCAAGATGTGATATTAGTAGAAACTTGGAAAAGTAAAGAGGAAACAGGCTCTCATGCAGGACGCACTTCCACCCATACTCCAGGAAACTTTGACTGAGGTTGCACCATCCTTTAAGTGGTTGGGTACAGTTGACTAGGCATAGGAACAAACAAATCCTTATCGTACAGCCTCCAGAGTACAACTTCCACATGATGTAGATAACTAACTAAAAAACAAACAACCTACTCTCTGTCCCACCTCTGTAAATTGTCGTTCGGTTAAATCTTCCTCATGTTACCAGTTTGAGTGTATCCTTTTTCTTCTGTGGAATTCTGTAATGAGAGCCTTTGGGGTTCAGAGAGAAAGTAACAGCCAGTGAAAGTCTGAGGACAAATTTATCTCTCACTCTGTGCTGTTCTGAATCAGTTGTTAATTGTTCTGCTTCTATTTTAATTCTCCTGGCCTTCCTCTTAATTTCTTCTATCCTTTTCCCCTCTATTCTAAAAACTCTTCTCCTTAAGGAGTCTTGAAGCAATAAAAAAAAATTTATAAGGGTTACCTCTCATTGGTCAAAAGCACATTTTTAGAGTAAGCGATATGGAGCTGAACCATTGCCATAGCAACACAAGATTCCAAAGTTATAGGAATAAGACTGATAACCAGATGGGGAGGGGGCACAGTACACAGTGACAAATTTTGAGGCATAGGTCTATTGTTAACATATTTGAGAAACAGAATTGTTTTTCTTAGGGTGCTCTGTATAGTAACCTTGGTTGGACATCTGTGATTCTGACCTTTTATATAGCTGTAAAGTTTTAAGCTTATAATCTATTTACAAAAAGCCTTTAGTCTAGTTTAAAATTATTCTTAGGTGAAAGTGAGCTAATTGTGTGTAGTAGTTAGTTGAGCCAAAAGGAACAAATCAGGGTTTTAAGTATCTATAGTTCTCATAGAACAAATAGATCTAGTTATGAAGCATGTCCTAATACATATTTTATACACCAAAATTATATAACTAAATGAAAAAATAATGTTCCTGACTGCCCATGGATATATGTGCCCATAAACTGAGATGTAATCATGAAATTATATATACACATTGAATAAAAATACATAGTAATTGGGAGATATCATAGCTGTTATTGTACAAATGAAATTACAGATGAAAGCAACCATTTTCAGAGTCAGTTATCTGCAAGCCTTGCTGATGGGGTACCCCATCAGCGAATACTTCCTCTGGTGAGGTGACATCTGAATTATCAATTGCTATGAGCTGTAATTTTGTCATGGCTTGTGATAAACACTCCTGACAATTCTGTTACCAAAAGAAAAAGGAAGAAAGTTTTTTTTTTAATTTAAAAATATTTAATTTAATTTCCCATATTGCTTATGGCTGTGAGTTATTAAACTTTATCTTTCAGGAAAACAGCACTATTGGATGACTGGCATTTTGAGGAGTTCAGTCTTCTGAAGGTCATTGCATTAATAATTTTTTAAGTCTAGGCATGGAGCTCACTGATAGATTGCATGCCTAATGTGTGAGGCTGAGGTCCTGCAAATTATTTTTTCAATTAAAAATGCAAAATATAGCTGTGTATGTTGGTATATTCTTATAAATTCAAGACCAGCCTTGGTTACCATAAATAAATAAATAATAAACAAACAAACAAACATTGTCAAGGTCTTTCCCTTCCTTGATTAGCATTACTCCTAGTGTTTATTTTTTAAAGCTATTATGAATCGGCTATATTTCTGTTTTATTTCATAGCAATCTCATTACAGAGATCCAGAGAATTTGCTGATTTTTCTGGTAATATCTTTTACGGTCTTTTAAGTCTTCAATTACAGAGTTTGTAAATAGGGCTAATTTAACTTCTTTCTTACAAATGATGTGCTGACTAGTTTTATTTCGACTTGACACAAACTTCAGTCACTGGTGAGGACAGCACCTCAATTGAGAAAATGAGTCCATAAGACCTACTTGCAGGCAGGCCTGTAGGAAATTTTCTTAATTAGTGATTAGTGAAAGCACCCAGCTAATTGTGGGTAGTGCCAACCCTGGCTGGAGGTCCCGAGTTCTTTAAGAAAGCAGGATGAACAAGTCATGGAGAGTAAGCAAGCAAGCAACCGCTCTTGAAGGCATTTGCATCAACCTGCCTCTGGGTACCTGCCCTGCTTGAGTTCCTGTCCTGATTTCCTTCAATGAATAGTGATATGGAAGTGAACCCAAGTTGCTTTTGGTCATGATATTCATCCCAGAAATAGAATTCTTTTTTTCCTCCAGCAATAGAAATCTTAACTTTCCTTTCTCTATTCTTATTTATTATAATGCTTATAATATTAGTGTTATACTGATATATGCATGTAGTATCTTCCAACTTCATATATGTTAAATATGTGTTTGATATATATAATATATACCATTTATTAATTTTAACTAAGTTCCTTTTTGTTGTAGCATGAGTGTGAAATGTTCCTCTTAAGCTAATGTGTTTGACCACTTGATCCCCAGCCGGTGGTACTGTCTTCCCAAAAGGTTATGGAACCTTTAGCAGGTGGAACCCTGTTGGAGGAAATGTGTAATCAAGGATGGTTCTTGAGTTTTTATAGCTTGGCTCCACTTCTTGTTCTTTCTTCACTTCTTAACTGTGGATACAATATGATCATTTGCCTCCTGC
This sequence comes from Alexandromys fortis, assembly GCF_014885135.2. Classification (NCBI taxonomy): domain Eukaryota; kingdom Metazoa; phylum Chordata; class Mammalia; order Rodentia; family Cricetidae; genus Alexandromys; species Alexandromys fortis. Next base: position 987,542 of record NW_026068202.1, read on the forward strand.
TCCTGCAATCCTCGTTCCCTCTGACATGCTGGACTATAAGGCAAAACGGATCCTTCCCCACTTAAGTTGCTTTTGTCACAGCAATAAAAGCAACTATTGTTCTCAGTTTCTTTAGGAATTTTTTTTTTATCATGACAGGGCACTGAACTTTGTTAAATACCTTTTTTGGATCTATTGAGATGACCATGTAAATATCTAACCTCAAATCTGTTTTTATGATTTATTACATTTATTGATTTGTATTTGTTTCTGCTGAACCAACCTAACCTCTCGGTGATAAAAATCAAGTCAGCCTTGACATAACTTCTTAGTGAGCTCTTGAATTTAGTTTATAAGTACATTATTGACTATTCATCAGAGTATTTGCTCTATGGTTAAAAGTTCCAGCACTCCACAATGAAGAGAAAATCCTTTCCAACTGTGGTGGTTTGAAAGAAAATAGCCCTCAAAATGAGTGACACTATTAGGAAGTGTGGTCTTGTTGGAGGAAGTGTGTCACTGTGGAGACAGGCTTTGAGGTCTCATATGTGCTCAAGATACTGCCCAGTGTCTCAGTTCACTTCTTGTTGCCTTTGAATCAAGCTGTAGAATTCTCCAGCAACATGTCTACCTGCATGTTGTCACTCCCAGCCATCATACTCCCCTCCATGATGACAATGGACTAAACCTCTGAAACTGTAATCTGCCACCTCAATGAAATGTCTTTCTTTATAAGAGTTGCCATGGGTCATGGTTCCTCTTCACAGAAATAGAAACCCAAACTAAGACACTAACTGTATGTAAGACAGGAGGTTGATAACTAGACTATGTAAAGAACTGTAAAAATTAAACATCGTTAGGTCCCAAAGAATCACCCAGAAAGTCTACATAAGTTATAAGACTGATTGGCCCATTAGCTCAGGCTTCTTATTAACTCTTATAACTTATATTAACCCATTATTCTTATTTATGTTAGCCATATGGCTCAGTACTTTTTCCAGCAGGGCAGGTCACATCTTGCTTCTTCCACGGTCTGGGCAGGACTGGAGAAAAAGCTTCCTTCTTCCCAGAATATTCCTGTTCTCATTGCCCTGCCTCTACTTCCTGTCTGGTTGTCCTGCCTATACTTCCTGCCTGGCTATTGGCCAATCAGCATTTATTTAAAACGTAATTGACAGAATACATCATTATCCCACACCACTTTCTTTTTTTTTTTTTTTTTTTTTTTTTTTTTTTTTTTTTTTTTTAGAAAACAAGAACACCCATAGTCCATTTTGGGGGAATTTGGACATAGTATTCCAGGCTACTTACTGCTGGTTAGGGGTGCTGATATTCTTATGGGGACATAAAAAATTTAGAATTATGATCAAGTCCTGACTGGAGTATCCTGTGAGTCTTGATCATCTCAGGCAGCAGTCTTGAATTTGTTCTGGATGTAGAAATCAGACATCCAGGCCATCTGTTCCTACCGGAGATTTCTCAGTTGGTCTTCCTTGATCCAAACCTGTTTTTTCTTAACTCCGAATGAATCCACAGTCTCTCATTTCCTGTGGAAACAAAAGCAAAATCTCTTCTCCAAAGTAACATACCTTTTGACTTCAATTTTGAAGTCAAGGTATTTTCAAAATACCTATCTTGGGTTAATTCAGCAGCGTTTATAAGAAAATATCTTTTGGCAGCTGTTATTCCTTCCTCAGCATTCAAACAATTTAAATAGAGCAACAGTATCCAGATTCTCTGTGTGTTTTCCATCTTTATACAGAATTGTCCCACACCAGAGAGTAGTGACACACAGCTTTAAGCCCAGTAAGCACACTAGTTTGCCATAGAAACCCAGCAGTGGTGGTGCATACCTTTAATCCCAGCCCTTAGAGGGCATATAAAACATGAGAGAGCTCTCAGACACAATCTCATTCTGAGGATTTCTGTAGTATCACCATTTTCAGACTGAAGTAGAGGAAAGAGTCAGTAGCTGGCTGCTTTGCTTTTCTGGTCTTCAGGTTGAACCCCGATATCTGTCTCTGGGTTTTATTAATCATTCTAGCTACAGGTGGCTGGTGTTCTGCAGAACAGAGCTAGGGATGAAACTAGAGGATTGGATTTGAAGAGAATGAGAGAGGGATGAGCTATCCAGTTAGCCCACAAGTGTGATTTTAACATCTTTATTACACTTATTTTAATGTCAACATTTGTCTTGTAGGTTTAAAGGAAAAAAAGAACATGGAAAAGTAGAGTTATAGTCTTGAGTTGGTGGAAGAGATACCAGTAAATAAGATGTCAGAAGATGAGGATAGCTCGGACTCTGGAAGAGCCACTAGATCCGGATCACCAGAGGAGACTGGATTTATTGAATCACCAGACCCCTTAAATGAAGCTTCTCCTTATTCTGAAAGGAGCGATTCTAGTCATATTTATGAAACAAGTTCTTCAAAGGGCACAGAACAGTCAGCAGCTTCCTCTCCAAACCAACTTAACAGTGATGAAGAGAATAATAAAAACATTCCATTTTCTGATACCAACATAGCAGATGTCACCCCACTGTCCCGAAACTCCGTGTCATCAGAGACGAAGGCAACGGAAGACTATCAAAATGTTGGATTTCCATCTGGGGAAAATCAGAAAGAATTTGACTTAGAGACAGATAACTTTGCAGTTAATCTTGAGGCCAAGGGTTTACAAGAATTCCCTGTGGACATTTTAAAAGTCAAATATGTAAAATATCTGTATTTAGATAAGAATCAAATAAAAACTTTCCAAGGGGCAGATCCAGGAGATCTGCTAGGACTTGAGATTCTGTCCCTGCAAGAAAATGGATTGCCATCAATCCCCATGGAAATTCAGTTATTTCACAACTTAAGGATACTAAATGCCAGTTACAACCAGATATCATGCATACCTAAAGAACTATTACAACTTAGGAATATGACACAACTCTTTTTAAATAGTAATTTTATTGAGGATTTACCTACTGCTGGCTTGGAAAGTCTTAGAAATTTGGAAATTTTAAGTTTAGGTAAAAATATGTTAACACATATACCAGAGTCTTTGTCTAGTTTGAAGAACTTGCAAATTCTTAATCTGGAATATAACCAATTGACAATATTTTCCAAGTCCCTATGCTTCCTTCCAAAACTGGTTTCACTAAACCTTACTGGAAACATGATAGGCAGTTTGCCAAAAGAAGTTAGGGAGCTGAAAAACTTAGAAACCTTTTTAATGGATCATAATAAACTTACCTTTTTGTCTGTGGAAATTTTTCAGCTGCCCAAAATAAAAGAACTTCATCTAGCTGACAATAAATTGGAAGCTATTTCAAACAAAATTGAGAATTTCAGACAACTCAGACTTCTTAACCTTGATAAAAACTTATTGAAAAACATGCCAAAGAAAATTTCCCACTGTGTAATGTTGGAATATCTTAGTCTTAGTGATAATAACATAGAAGAGCTTCCTAGGAAAATCCATAGGCTTAAAAATTTGAGACAGCTCCATGTAAACAGAAATAAAATGATAAAAATGGCTGAGGAAATCTCACATCTTAATAACATAAACAGCCTGGAGTTTTCAGGCAATCAAATCACACACATTCCAATTGAAATAAAAAACTGCAAAAAAATAACCAGAGTTGAATTGAATAACAACAATATAATGTACTTCCCAGTGGGGTTGTGTGCTTTACCGGCACTTGACTACCTGAGTTTTAATGGAAATTATATTTCAGAAATACCTATGGATATATCATTTAGTAAGGAACTGCTTCATTTAGAGTTGAATAGAAACAAACTCCCCATATTTTCAGAGCACTTGTGTTCTCTCACTAATCTTGAATACCTGGATCTTGGTAAAAACCAAATAAAGATAATTCCACCCTGTATCTCTGCCATGGTGTCACTCCATGTGCTCATTCTGTCTGGTAATAAGTTTGAAATTTTTCCAAAGGAACTGTGTGCTTTAAAAAACTTGCAAGTACTTGATATTTCAGAAAATTACTTACAGAAAATACCTTCAGACATCTCTAAACTGAAAGGGATCCAGAAATTAAACTTCTCGAGCAATCAGTTCACACATTTTCCTGTTGAACTGTGCCAACTTCAAACCCTGGAGGAGCTGAATATGAGTCAGACGAATGGGAAAAAGGTAAGAGTGCTCTCTTGGGTTTGGTGGGGAGAGCGACTAGAGGAGTCTCAACCTGAGACACATTGTACTTGTGTCCTTACTAGCTTTACGTTAACTTGACACAAGCTAGAGTCATCAAAGAGGAGGGAGCCTTGATTGAGAAAATGCCTCCATGAAATCCAGCTGTAAGGCATATTCTTAAGTTATCAAAGGGGAAGGACCCAGCCTATTGTGGGTGGCACCACCCTGGGCTGGTGGTTCTGGATTCAATAAGAAAGCAGGTTGAGCAAGCCATGAAGAGCAAGACAGTAGGCAGCTCCCCTCCATGGCCTCTGCATCAACTCCTGTCTCCAGGTTTTTACCCTGTATGAGTTCCTGCCCTCACTGCTTTTGATGATGAACTGTCATATGGAACTGAGAGTGGAATAAACACTTTTCTTCCCAAGTTGCTTTTGGTCATGGTGTTTCATCACAGCAGTAGCGACCTTAACTAAGACAACATGGAAGTTCTTTTGTGTGTATTTTAAATAAGTGGAATGCTCTATGTTTGAAAACATGACCTAGAGACAGAACTCTCTACACAAAAGCTTTTCAGGACAACATTTCATTCGAATGCAATGGGAAACAAAGTAGATAATTTTGTAGATTGCTTTCTATTTAGTTCATTGGGGAAATTTTAAGTTGTATGTGTCTTGTACATGTATGCATTCCTGTAGTGTGTACATGGATGCATGTGGGTGCACATGGGTGCATGCAGAAGCCAAAGGTCTCTTCAGTTTTTTTTTCCTATTTTTTGTTTGTTTGGGTTTTTGAGATTTTAGACAAGGTCTCAGTGTGTAGCTCTGGCAGTCCTGGAATTTACTGTGTCGACTGGATTGGCCTTGACCTCATAGAGATCAACCTGTTTTATTTCTTCTTTGATTGCTGGAATTCATTGTGTCACCATGACCATTGATTCTACCTAATTTTTTTTGAGACAATCTCTCACTGAACCTGGAGATCATGGATTGGCTAGACTAGTTGTTCACTAAATGTGTCTCCACCTCAACCCTTCTGCACTGGGGTCATATGCATGGTCCCAGCTTTCCAGTGAGTGCAGGGGATTCAAACTCAGATCTTCATGCTTTCAGACACTTTATTTACTGAGTCATCTACTGACTCCTATTGTAAGAAGTTTTAAAGTTTGCAAATCATATAAACACATTATTGAGCTGGGAATATGGTTCATTGGCAGCATTTTGACAACTCATGCATGACTCTGGGTTTGATCTCCACTGCCATAATGCATCACTGAAAAATCTAGAAAATTGAGATGATAGAAATTTTCCACAGACATATCATAATAAAACTATTATATATTGTTTTAGTGTACTTTTAGTCTGTTTTTCAGTTATAGACTACAAATTCAATTTAAAATTTTATTCGATATAAGCATTTATCCTTAACAGAACATAATAATATTCCCAATAACTTTTATAATAATACATGATTTATGTAATAGTCCTCTGAAAGTCTTTTCTTCATGATAATGCTTTAGTAAATTTCTTCATAAATATATTTTTCATATTTCAAACTGTTTTCTTTGGAAATTACTCCTAGAAATGTATCGGTTAATTATTTGCTTATTTACTTCTTACTACCTATTTACTGAGGTGTTGGAAACAAACCCATTCCTCACATAGTAGGTAAGTTCTCTGCTACTAAACTATACCTCAAACTTTGGAAATATTTTTTTAAATTACTGATATATCCTTAAATCTCAATAAGCACAGCTATCACCTGACCATCTTTAATGCTAGATTATTATTCAGAGCAAAATCCCTCTAAAATCTGTTCTTAAAAAAATCTTCCTTTTTGCTCAAAAATAATCTCTATTATCTATGGCTCAGAACCAAAGTTATCTGGCTTTTACATCTTATACCTACTATGTAATACATTTTCAGCAAGTCTGCCACAGTAGCAGTGTGTGTCCTAAGTAAATGGAATGAAGAATGAGACAAAATGTAGTAAAGTTACTTTGTATTAAATACACATTTTGATTCTTCAATATAATTACCAGCTAATTTGACTAGTTTCTGTTAAGTACTTTTGAGTATCTCTTGCAATGTCTTGTGACTCCTCTAGACTATGTCCCTAACTGTAGTTGGAACTTTCTTTGGCCACCAATCAGCTCCCAAATAAAGCACAGAGACATTATTAATTAGGATTGCTTAGCCTTAGTTGAGGCTTATCCCACTAGCTCTTATAACTCAATTTAACCTGTTTCTGTTCATCTACATTTTGCCTTTGGGTTTTTTACCTTTTTTATTATGTATTCCTGCTTTATCCATGTCTGGATGGCTGGCCCCTGGTGTCTCTTCTTTCTTCCCTTTCTCACCTGAGCCTAGATTTCTTCTCCTACTCATTCTCTCTGTGCGCTAGCCCTGTCTATCCCTCCTCTGCCTGGCTATTGGCCATTCAGATTTTTATTAGACCAGACAGGTGCCTTAAACAGGGAAGTAGAACAGCAATCTTTATCTAGTTAAACAAATATTCCTCAACATAACAAACGCCACACATCTTTACTGCCTTAAACAAATATTCCACAATATAAACAAATGCAACACTTTTTTACCTAGTTAAATGAATATTCCACAGAATAAACGAATGCAACATATCTTTACATAGTTAAACAAATATCCTATTGCATAACACCAACTTTTCATTAACTGTTTGATGTCATCACACCTACTTGTCACACACATAATCCCTAGCACTCTAGTTCCACAGTTGATAATTTCCCCTGGAATTTTTAATGTCAGTTTCTCTGTCTTCACCCTGTGCTTGCTGACTTATTTTTCTGTTTATCAGGCCTTGTCAAACTCATCAGATTTCATTCCAAAAGATTTTTTTTTAAAAGTACTTATTCTATTTTATGTGTATGAGTGTCTTGCTTCAGTGTATGTGTGTATAAAGCCTGCTTGAATCTCATGGAAGACAAAAGAAGGTGTCAGATACCTTGGAACTGGAGTTAAAGTTGATTGTGAATTGCTGTGTAGGTGCTGAGAATAAAACTTCAATCCTTTCCAAGAACAGCAAGGACTCTTAACTGGTAAACAATGTCTTCAGTTCCACAGGGGACTGATATTAGTGTTTTCTGTTTGGCATGATGGCATATGACTGCAATCCAACACTCACAAGGCTGAGCAAAAGGATAGTAGGTTGAACCTGGAATGCAGAGTAAGACTGTCTAAAAAAGGAAGGGTGGAAGAAAGGAAAGAGAAAGAAAAAAGGAAGAAGAAAAGAGGGAGGAAGGAAATTTAGGATCAAAGTAGTTGCCCAAAGCACCAGTCAAGTCTTTACAACATCATTTTAAAAGTCATTAGATGGGAAAACATTGTTTATAAGAATCCTTCTTGCCAGGCGATGGTGGCACATACCTTTAATCCCAGCACTCAGGAGGCAGAGGCAGGTGGATCTCTGTGCGTTGGAGGCCAGCCTGATCTATAAGAGCTAGTTCCAGGACAGGATCCAAAGCTACAGAGAAACCCTGTCTCGAAAAACAAACAAGCAAACAAAAAGAGAATACCTAAAGGACTAGCTGATTCAAAAGTCATTCAATTTTCAAAAAGAACATTCGTTTGAGGGTAATTCAATGACAGGCCTACTGACCTATGCTGATCTTATTTTTGCTACATAAACTTGGCCCTCAGTCTTGCATAATCTTGCTTACTTACGTATTTCTATGAAGTTCTTAACACTTCTCCGTAATGGACACCTCCTCATTAATCCTATTTATGTATGATGTTTATCCTGCTTTACATAACGTACTTCAGTCCTACTCATTCTTATGTGTGTGTTTGCGTATGTGTGTTTGTGTCGTATGTGTGTATGGGTGTTTGTGTTGTGTGTGGTATGTATGTATTCCTGTGATTTGTGTGGTGTGTTGTGTGTATATGTGTTGTATGTGTGTATGTATGTGTTGTATTGTGTATGTGTACGGGTTCTGTGTGGTGTATATGTGTGGTGTATACACATGTGTAAGGATGGGTGTCTTCCTATATTGTTCTCTGTGATGAGAATAAGATAAAGTGTGACTGAGTAGTTAAAAAAACTTCAGGGAAGAACAAAAGACAAGGCAGCATTAACCCTAGGGAAACAAGAAAGACGAGAGTGGGTGACAGTTGGGGTGTGGGAAGAAAGAGGTTCATAAGCAACAGGGCTAATTAGGGAGCACTGATAAGACCATGAGTTACATGGGTGCTAAACAAAAGTTTGAGGATTTTTAGAATGTAAAGTCACAAAGAATCTGTGACAGAATGAAAATATCTCCTTAGGAAAAGGTTAAAACAAAACTTTATTTTTCCACTGTTTTCAAAAGGAAAATGTAGTGATACAAATACTTATGGATTTTTAAAATCATCATTGTTTAATCATCCTTGCAGTTAACAAGACTTCCAGAAGAGCTGTCTAATATGACTCAACTCAAAACACTTGATATCTCGAACAATGCCATCAAAGAGATTCCAAGAAATATAGGGGAGTTGAGAAGCCTGGTTAGTCTACATGCAAATAACAATCAAATAAGTTCTCTGCCACCATCCTTTCTGTCTTTAAAAGTTCTACAGCACCTAGACCTCAGAGGTACGTGTCAAGTATAATAAGCAATATGAATCTGTAAGTAGAACATTGATGCTAAATTTCAGATTTTGCTGACGAAAGCATATCAGACAGTGCATTAAGTGGGCATCAGAAGGAGAGGGGCACACAGTGCGTTCCCAGTAGCAAGAAATGAACATGAAGATGAAGAACTGATTTCTTGCCTTGAAAGCCCTAGATATGGAAACAGAAGGAAACAGGTGCTGTGGTGGGGGAAATGGGAGAAGTGGGGGGAACTTTAGGTGGGAAGTGGGGGGCAATACAGAGGGAGTGGGGAGCAGAAGTAATACTATGAATGTTTGGAAAAGGCATAAGGGATCATATATTATGTTTATAATTTAGATGAAGTTATGCTATTTGGGGTGATAGTGCTTCCTCCAAAAGCCATGGACTATCTAATGAAAACTACACTACCAAGCATGAGAAACATCTTTTCTAGCTTTTGGTCAGGGGAGCCCAAGAGAACCCCAAAGCCATCAATGTGGACTACTGCTATTGCCCTTAATTCCCTCCCAGAATTGGAATGTAAGACCCTATTGCTCAAGACACCATATACTTTGGTCACAGGTCTTGGAAGACTCGAGCTGAAATAAATCTGGAAGCCTCCTCCCCGAGAACTAGCTCTCATCTTATCAGAAAGTATTATGCAAGTTGTCAAGGGAGGAGAGGGACTGGTAGTCCTACAGAGCTACAAAGCCCATGAAACAGAAGAATGAATGGACCGCCAAGATAATCACAAAAGTCAAAATAGTGGCCCTTTACTTTGGGGTAATTAAACAGCTGTCTAATTGGACTGAAGGCCCACTCAACATGGTGATATTTGTAGGAGGAGGACCTACTTGTTTGTCCTGGCCACCTGGCTAGCTTAGCCCCGAAATAACCACACAGAAACTGTATTAATTAAATCACTGCTTGTTCCATTAGCTCTAGCTTCCTATTGGCTAACTCTTACATCTTAATTTAACCCATTTTTTAATCTGTATATCATCACGAGGTTGTGGCCTACCAGCAAAGTTCTGGCATGTCTGACTCTGGTGGCGGCTCCATAGCATCTTCTGATTCTGCACTTTTTTCTCCCAGCATTCAGTTCTATCTTCCCTGCCTATCTAAGTCCTGCCCTATCAACAAGCCAAGGCAGTTTCTTTATTCATTAACCAAGAAAAGCAATACATAGACAGAAGGACTTCCCACACCAGGTATTCATGCCTAGTACTGTAGCCCTAGCCAACTACCAGTGACTACCCAAGACGAGTGTCTAAACAGTTTCTTAAACCAATACAATTTTACTGTTTTCTAAATACTTATCCTTTCACCCCTCATCAAAGCATCTTCTTTTTACAATAGACGGAGACTATTAAAAAGATCACAACTGGATAAAATGCAAGGAATAAGTGACTATGGGGTTCTCAACCCCAATTGATATATGTGTAAAGTAACATCCAAGGCTTAGGGGAAATTGTGGAAGAAGGGGCAGAAAGAGTCAGAGGTGAGGATGTCTGCTATTACATTGTATCCCCTAGGCACCATAGACAGAGAAGCTGCACCCATGAACTCTCAACAGTACGGTTGGTTGAACAAGACTGGCATAATGACAACCGTAGTTGACAGTCCACTGTAGACAGGGGAAATTCCACATGACCCAACCACTAGGTGAAAGGCTATAGGCTTTGTGACTACAGAGAGGTTCAACGTTCTCTATGGACAAGCTCCCACATAGGTTGTTCAATCCTAAATGGCCATCCCTAGACACAGTACATATGAATAAAGCTAATGGACTCAGTGGGTTACATATACATATATACCATACTCATGTATATACACACATGTAATAATAAAGAAGAGATCATGAGTTTGAAAGAGGAGTTAGAAGTGGGAGAGGTAGATATGATGTAGATGCAGTACTTACGTATGAAGTTCTCAAGAAATAACTATTAAAAAGAAAGAGAAAAAAAATACCAACAAAAAATTTCCCCAGAACCTTTTGCTCTGTTGCAGATTGAAACTCCCAACTGGAACTATAGTCCCTGAAGATGGTTGAGTATAACATGAGGGCCAGCTTGTTGGGGTTTTCTGTCCTGCCTGGTACCCCACAGCGGGAAAGCTCCAAAGAAAATCACACAGAGAGTCTACAATAGGTTATAAACTGATTGGCCCATTGGCTCAGGCTTATTGTTAGCTCTTGTAGCTTATATTAACCCATTATTCTTATCTATGTTAGCCACATGGCTTGGTACCTTTCTCAGCCGGGTATATCACTTCCTGCTTCTCGGTGGTCTGAGCAGGAATGGGAGGAATGGGCTTCCTCCTTCCCAGAATTCTGTTCTCATCGCCCTACCTCTGCTTCCTGTCTGGTTGACCCACCTATACTTTCTGCCTGGCCAATCAACATTTATTTAAAACATGATTGACAGAATGCAGACAATTCTCCCACACCAGTTGAGTTAGGACATCAAGACAGAATGGCCAGGGGCATGGTACCCTGCTCTTCAGACTGGAACAGTTCTCTGTTGTTCCATATTAGAATTAGAAAATAGTAAAACCCTCATTGTCCACTATGTTCAGCTGTGAACTCAAGAACAATGGCAATGGGTTTTTGATCCTATTGCACGAACTGGCTTTGTGGGAGCCTAGGCAGTTTGGATGCTCACCTTACTAGACCTGGATGGAGGTGGGTGGTCCTTGGACTCCCCACAGGGCAGGGAAACTTGATTGCTCTTTGGACTAAC